>NC_081558.1:167610787-167630964 GCF_022355385.1 Mustela nigripes | reverse complement strand
TGCATAGTATTCCATTGTGTATATATACCACATCTTCTTGATCCATTCATAACGTCTCATAATGAATTACGTTACTTTTATTTCCTGTAGAACTATATATTTATGCATGAAAAATAAGCATTCAAAGCTATCAAAGCTACAAGAATGTGCTATTTAGCAGTTAAAGTTTTTTATAAGTAGTGTAAACTGCGTAATTGTTGAATATCACTTTTAGCATTCAGTTTCTTCTTTTTTTATTTCTTCACTGCTGTTCTCTTATACTCTGAAAATGTTCGTATTTACCAATAAAAAGATTGAAGCTACTAGATACCAGCTCTGGAAATTATTAAAAAATTGATTCAATTTGCCTAAAAAAATTATAGGGTATATATAGCATTTTCTTTCCAACTACAAAGTATCAATGGGAGGAACACCAAGAGACATGGTATATGCACAAATTGAAATTAAAAAGAAGGCTAATAAGGATTTTCTCATATAAACTATTTCTTGCTTTATTTCTGGCTACAGTGAAATGTTTCTCATGACATCTGGTCTATGGATCCTGATGATCAAAACTATTTTCATAGTAACGCTTAGGTGTTTGTTACTTGCCTTTTTGATTATTTGACACTTGCAGTGATGTGCCAAAGAAATACTGGATGAAAGTGATGTAATAAATCAGAGCAATGATACTAAACCATGATAATAGTCACTTGCAGAAAAATAAAATACTAACTTCACTTAAGCCAGTGGTATTTATTCATTTGATAAATTAAAAAAAACCAAGTATGCTTTTTTTAAAAGTACAGATTTTTAATAAAATATTCTTTGCAACAAAATGGGAACAAATTGTGGTTATTCAGATTTCAGCACTTGGCAGGCATTATCTTAAAAAATAAAGTGAGCAGCCACTTCAAGTAAAACAAATTACACTATTTATATTAAGTGATAAAATTAAGCTTTTAACAGAAAATTAAACTTTTAGGAAACTTGCATCTTTCACTATGATCTTGGCAGCTTCCCAATTCTAGACTTTTCCAGTTAGGTCAGTGGTGACATTAACAGATGTAGTTTTCAAACATATTTTTAAATGAAAAGTGATAACATTTGGAACTATGTGATTCAGTGAACCAATATTTTCTAAATGATAAGTTCATGGTGCTCCAAATCATTTATAAGTAAAATATTCCCTCAGATTGCAAACTATGTATGTTAATGATGAGCTTTCAGATTTTACATTGCAACCTATTTTTAAGAAATTACATGTTGTCTGGTATAGTATCATAAAAGAATATCCACTATTATCTTAAAAAACTATTAAAATACTTTCCTTTTACTATGTATTTGTAGGAACCGTTTTTTCTCATTATTTCAATCTGTGAAAATTATTCTCTTCTAAACCAGCAGTTAAAGATATTTACATAAATGTAAGTCTGTGCATTTATCTTTAACTTTTTATAGTTTTGAAATTATAGTTTTTTATAAGCTATCAGTTTTCATCAAAATATAACAGATTTTATATCATTATTAAATGAACTAAAAATTTAATATTTAATATTTTATTACTTTTATTTTTTAAAAATGAAAAATGTTAGTAGATATATCCATGTTAAGAAAAATCTTTTTGAGAACTCATTAATTTTAAGAGGAGAAAAATGTTTATTGAGAGGAGCAAGTTGTTTTTTATTTCTTGACCTAAGTATTTGTTAAGTTTCACAGAGGTTCACTTTGAGATAATTGAGCTATACATATTTTGCTTTACCTCCTCTTGTATATGTAAGCTATATCACACATTTCAAAAAGTTTTTATTAGAGAAAAGTCTTTTAGAGTCCTTTGGGGAAGAGTTTTCTATCCTGGGATTCCCTCTCTTAAGGGAAATGACTGAGAAAGAAGACAGTGCACATTGCCATTGCTAGCCACCTTGTGAAACAAAGCTGAATATTGAAAAGCAAGCACTAATTAATGCTAATAGCGTACTTGTACGTTCTAACTGCAGAATTTTATGATATGAACATAATGACTATAATATTATTTTTTCCTTACAGATGCTTATACTTTATTTACTTAATATTATTTCATTGGCTAGAAAATATGGTAGAATATTGATAAAAGAGATAAATGCGGTTATTCTTTTTTTATATATAATTTTTTATTTTTTATAAACATATATTTTTATCCCCAGGGGTACAGGTCTGTGAATCACCAGGTTTACACACTTCACAGCACTCACCAAAGCACATACCCTCCCCAATGTCCATAATCCCACCCTCTTATTTTATTTCCTAGATCTCCAAAAGAACAGTTTTGACATTTCACTCTCAAGTATGATTATGTTTGCTGAATTTTTAAATTAAAGAAATCTTATTATTTTGAGGAAACTATATATATAACTTAAGAGTTCTTTTAAGCTATAAATAAATGTTGAACTTCATTAAATGATTTTCTCACTAATTGAAATGACTATATGGGTTATCTCCTTTTTTCTTTTATTCACTCCACTGTGGTGGATACTAAAACTGATTTTTTTAAAATGTTAAATCAATTTTGCTTTCCTGGAATTAATTCAGTCATAACATTTCAGTCATAACATATTACTTTAAATATACTTTGGAGTTTACTTTGTTACTTTGTAAAATATTTTTCAAGTATATACATGAATGATGACTGGCAACTATCCGTTCTTGTGGTATCCTTGCCAAGATTTATTTTTGAAATTAATTTCTCCTCATAAAATAGAAAAGGGTCCTTTTCATATTTATGACAAAAATTTGTAAAAGCTTTTTAAAATTAAACTTATTTTAAGATAATTATAAAATTCCAGGGAATTATAAGAAATAATGCAGAAAGTTCCCATGTGTCCTTTAAGAGTTTGCCACCATGGTGGCATTTTTTAAAAATTATACAATATCACAATCAGGATGTTGGGATTGATATAATAAAGACAGAGAACAGTTCTATCAATAAAATAATACACTGTTGTTTTTCTAAACCCACACCACATCCTTCCTAATGCATTCCGGACTTCTGGATACCACTAATTTGTTCTTTACTTCTATAATTTTATCTTTAAAAATGTTATATAAATGGAATAATGAAATATGTAGTCAGCTTTTTTTTTTTTTTTTGAGAGGGAGGAAGAGATGGGGCAGAGGGGCAGAGGGAGGGGGCTCCACAACAAGCATGGACCCCAATGTGGGGTTTTGATCTTACAACCCTGAGATCATGACCTGAGCTGAAATCAAGAGTCAGATGCCTAATCCACTGAGCCACCTCAGTGCCCTTGTAACTGGATTTTTCAATCACCATAATTCTGTGGATATTCATCCAGGTTATTACCTCTGTCAACAGTTATTTCTTTTTATTACGGGGTAATGCCTTGGGTATAGATGTTCTGCAGTTTGTTTAGCCATTCACCCACTGAAAGACATTAGATAGTTTTTAGTTTGGAGCTATTATGGATAAACAGCTGTGAAACATTTATGTATAGGATTTTGTGTGAACATAATATTTTCCCTCTCTGGGGTTAAATGTCCAGGAGGGCAATTTCTGTGTCATATGGTTTGCCTACTCTTATTTTTGTTTTTATTGAGATAGAATTTGCATAACATAAAATTAACCATATTAAAATGTACAGTTTAGTAGCATTAGTGCATTCACAATATTATGCAAACATTATCTAGTTCTAAAACATTTTATCATCCCCGAAGGAGACCTCATACCTATTAAACAATTACTCTTCACCCCTCTTTACTACAAGCCCTGACAACCACTAGTCTCCTTTCCATCTCTATGGATTTAACTATTTGGGGTATTTTATATAATGGAATCATATAATATGTGACCTTTTGTGTTTGGCTCCTTTCACTTAGCTAGCATAATATTTTTTGAGGTTTATCCATACCATAGTATGAATCAATACTTCATCCTTTTAGGGCTGAATAATTTCATTATACAGATATACTGCATATTGTTTAAACATCTATTTGATGATTTATTTTTTGGGTATTGTGATTAGTGTTACTATTACTATTTGTACAGAAGTATCTGTTCGAACACTTGTTTTTAATTCTTGTGAGTACTCCAAGAATGAAATTATTGAGTCATATGGAAATTCTATTTTGAGCCTGCTGAGGAACCACCAAATTGAGACAGCATCTGTGAGTCTGTGGTGTAGGAAAATTCACATTTACTCCTTAGGTACACCTTTGATGGGTCCTCATCCAAGGAAGAGATTTTTTTTTTTTTTTAAATAGAGCTCATTTATAACTCATAAGTCCCTAGATTTCAATTTCCGATGCTGACAGCCTCGCAAAGTTGGCAAAAGTGTTAATCAGCTTCTTAGATTCTATTAGTCTGTTCCCATTTCAGCTGATTCCTACTGAACTGGCAAAAGCCCATACAATAGCTCTGATGACCTGGATAATCCTCTAGGTCTTCAACTTCCACCCTCCTCCTCAAGATCCTGGCCCAGTAAATTTCACTATTCTACTACTTAAAAAATAATTTGAAACAGAGTTTTAAAATATTTTACCTGATTTTTTTTGCTGTTTTAAGTAAGAATTTCTATGCAAATAATTAGCTTGCCCTTAATGAAAATGATTTATAGATACACCATTATTTCATTATTTAATTGCTTTAAGCACTGAAGATTTATTCCAAATGAGTGCGTACATCAATTATCTACTATCTTCTCCAAAAGGAAGACTTTTCTTTTCTATTACACTGTTTCAACAGATTCCCCTGTGCAAAATAAATCATTCATCCCTTCCTTTGAGGTTTATACTATGCCAGTAACACTTTCTAAACAGTTATCTGCCTCTCTCAGATACCATTTAGCCAATGGCCTTCTATTTCCTCATGATCAATTAACAAAGATGTCTTTCTTGTTCTTTTGGGAACTCCTGAAGTTTTTTCCAACATATTTTTGAACATGAGATTCTCAGAAGTGAAATAATGTTTTCTGTATTCAATAAAGAAGACAAAACGGGGTTGAGTATCAAGAGGCATGAGGAAGTTTTACAATAATGGAATGACTCAACATCTTGGTGTTGTTGATGTTTAAACAACTATGTGTTTGTCAAAACTCACAGAACTTTGCAACAAAAAAGGTGAATTTTACTGTATATAAATTTTAAAAAGTGAGTCAAAATATAATTTGAAGAGAAAAAGAAGCCTATGGAATGCTCTCCTTGAGAAAATACAGGCAAAGACTGGCACCCATACTAGATACTCCTAGTAAATTCATAGCAAAGTTCAAGGAATATGTTTTATGTAGCATTTGTTGTCTTGGCAGACTCATTCAATGCCCCCTAAGACAATCATCATGACTTTATGATTCTGCTCTGCATTGTTCAGCCTGCATTGTTCAATCAACATATGATTGTATACATTTAAATTCATTAAAATGAAATAAATTAAAAATTTTAGTTTCTCAGTTACACTAGACACATTTCAAGTGTTTAATAGGCAAAATACACTACAGTATAATATACTGGACTTTCTTATTTATGAGAAATTTTCTGACATATTTTCTAATAAGAAGAAGGGGTGCTCTGTAGACTATGATTTATGATGGAACAGAAGTGTGATTGAGGTGAACAAAATTGTAAAACTATTGAAGAGATCAAGAGAGAACTGTTTTTAGAGGAGGAATTATTTAAGAGTGGGAATATCAAAATAACAAAAATGGATTGCGAGTAATGGTTTAGTAAAGATCAGATTTCAGAGTACTTGCTGATAGATTGGAAGTAGGAGTTAAAAAAAAGAAGTCAAAGGCAATACAAGGTCTTTAACTGAAATATATATATGCACATATAATTATACATTGCATTATAAATATAATTTTAATGTTATATATCTGTTATATGCAATTACCTTTTATTATAAATAAAATATTAAAATATTTTTACCAAATTATTATAAAGTAATAGCATTTACTGCAGTATTTGACATGTGACACTGAGTTATTTCCAATTGTGCCATTAAATTTTCATTAATGAAATGTTTCAGTTGATTGTACCTATGGATGTTATAGTTTGGGATCCAGAAAAATGCCTTTTCCAGAAATTCCAACTCGTCTTAAAATACTGAATACTTCTTTAGGATCAACAAGAATGAAATTCTCTTTAAAATGTCTCATTTGCATTTACCATCACACATGGTTTAGAATCTTCCAGTAGAACTTGTCTTTTATCTCATTCTTCAGTTCAGGCAATGTAAATCAACTTGAATTGTTTTTTATAATTCACTTTGATTTTCAATGTTTGTATTAGCTGAGGAAACTAACAACATTAAGTGTATCCTCATACTTTTCTAATTTATTTATGCATACTGTGCATTTTTATAGATATCAAAATTCATAATTCCTTAAAAATTTTTCTATCTGTAGTGATTTATTTATGTTTAATGGTCCAAAGTTTTAAGCAGGTATGTCATAAGTAATTTTAGTAGCAGCAAAATATTTTAGGTGAATATGTTTGTGCTGTTTCTGAAACTATATACTTGTCTCTATGAAGAGATTCTCTGATATAAGACATTCAGCCAATATCAGAAGTTTCATGAAATTAAGTAAGGATAGAAAAAAAAGGATTCTATTTCTTATTAAAAATATCTTTTCATTAAAGAAACATTAAAATTTGATTTTATATTTTCTTTTACTTCAAAACTCTCTATTGCTTATGTAGGCACTGTTGGATTGAATTACTCTAAATATGCACAAACATTCACAGCTTTTCTATTTGTGGTTTTGGATAATGAATAAGAGATCTTACTCTCTAAACTGCAAAGTGCTATTTAAATGTAAGATCTTATTATAAAAATGTCATTTTACAAGTGACAAGGAAACTGCTGTGTGTGTTTACTCTAAGATAAATATTGCAGTTTTTTTTTTTCTTTTCAGATCACGGTATTAACCCAGATTATCAATTTTTTAACTTAACTGCAAGGAGTTTATTAAGTAAGTGAGCAAATTTTGTATTTCTATCATATGAATGTCATGTGACCCAGACCATTTAAACGTGTTTGGCTCTCTTCTATCCTGGATTTAAAGAAGTTTCAATAGGCAAATGTCTTCTAAGGCTAATCTAAGGCAAATCTACTTATTTTCTCTACATTTTGTTTTTATTAGGTAACTTAAACTAATTGATAAAATTTTTGTTTCTCTTCAGCTCTCTTTCTTCTTTGGTATTTCTTGAAGTTTTTACCAGAGATACTTTAATAATAATTTAAATAGTGGAGTGCCACTATTTGCACTGTCATTATTTGATATTATAGCCAAAATCAATTTAGATTTCTTGAGACAGATATAAATATACAGAAATAAAATACAAATGAGAATTTCTCAATAAGGCATTTTCAATGTATTACATAGAAATCTAATTAAACATATCCTAAAATCTCTGTATTTTATAAAATCTATAATTAAATGCAAACATTGACATCAATAATAACTCTTAATAACTCAACTTATTAAAGACCTTCAGAACTCATTAATCAACAATTATTCACTGAACTTTTATATTCTAGGCACTGCTCTGAGTAATAGGAATAGGAGAGAAAAGAAGGACTAATGCCAGCCTCTTAGAATTTCACCCACTGTGTAGGACTCACATATATAAAAGTTAGACATATACTCATGCCATAAGAGAACATATACTGAAAATCTCATCAACGCTTTGTGTATGTGGTCTCTTCCTAGAGAAGAAATGCCTGTTAATTGCTTGAGTCTGAACTGTACTACATCAGGAGAAGACTTAGCAGAGGAGAATTCTAGCCAGAAGGAGGAGAGCCTTCTAATACTATAGCTCAGAGGCCAAAGAGTAGTGGGAAAACACAAGGATTTCTAAATGGCTGGAGTGTATGTCACAAGAGAAAGAACCATGAAGTAAGACTGTAAGTTACCAGAAGCTAGGTTAAGCAGGCTGTGTTAAAGCATTTGGGTTTGACCCTGGGCAAATGGGGAGACAGTGGAGATCTTTATAAGATGCACACACATGTTGAGATAAGTGTGGACAATGCATTAGTGTGAACAAGGCAATCTCGGTTTATGAATTAGGAGTCCAGAAGATCAGGTGTGAGGCAGCCTTACTCTTACTTACTCTTACAAGGCAGCCTTGACTTTTGTAATGATGTGAGGTATGAAGCAATCCAGGTAGATATCTAGGTGAAGAGCAATAATAAAGTCTTTCCCTGGTCCTAAGACCAGGGAAAGACTTTGTTGGCTGTGAGGTAAGTGGTATTTTAATAAATATGATGCCAGAAAGTTTGCCAAGTAGGGTTCCCCTTTTAAGACTTTGAGTTATGTGGTCTTTTAAATATATACATTATTCCATCTGCAAAGGAATAAAGCAGGACTTTTTTATCAAGTGTAAGCTCATATTTATCAGGTTTACTGATGTACATTGTCTCCATCTTCCTGAGGAAATTTTTTTTATTATTTGACACAAAATAAACCTTAGCATTTTCTGTAAGCTATTGTGTAAATCAAGAACACACCCCGTATTTTAAAAAAATTTATGAACATTCTAAGTTCATGTACATAATTTGACCTTATTTTAATGATATAATCTTTTTAGAAAAGAATGCTTCATAGACTTCTTTAAATCATTTACTAAAGTCCACCTTTACCACATAATCACATGCTCCTTTTTATAATGGATTTTGTTGGTATAAATAGACAAGCGGAGATTGAGTTCCAGTCAGTGATAATAAGCTAACTGTACTTAGTATAGCTAATTTTTGTTACTAAGCAAAATGAATGAGGTATTGTTTTATTCTTGCTTAAGACTGAAAGCTTTTAGATTACATATATACATTAGTGAGCAATTATACTCTGAAAAATTATTGGCCATTTTTTTTAAGAGGCTGCAATTTGACTATATTTTATTAAATGTCTTTTTAAGAAATGAATCATGGGCCACTAGTTCCATTTTTAAGAAAGTTTCTAACTCTGTGCTTAAATGAAAAATAAGTCTAAAGATAATTGCAGTAACCTATCACTTTCTTTTTCAGAATCCAACATAAGTCCTACAGGATCATTTAATATTAATGCAGATCACTATTTTCCATGTACTTTACACACTAAATTAATTATAAAGGGGGAAGCATTAAATGAGAAGAGAAACCACCCCTACCCCCAAGCTTTCCTCTGTACCTGACCCTCTGCATATCTCTGTGTGGCATTTTAACCTCACAATTTCTATGCAATGGTATCTTACTCTCCTATAGCATTCAGTATAATCCTTGAATTTGGAAAATCTCTTGCCTAAAAATTATACCAGGCAATCAAAAGACAAACCTACGGCTTCTGTTTATTGGAAAGTGTAAGAGAATATGTGTTTCTTTTGTTTTTAGACTTGTGAAATCATATGTATATCACTAAAACAGGTGTGTGTATAAGGAGTTTGCATTCAGAATCATTAAGTAATAAAAATCATGTAAATTTTAGTTATAAAATGATATATATTAAATTGTTTAAATAAAAGAATTTCTATGTAAAATTATTCTTTTTGAGTGACTTGGCATGTGCTATTTGATATGTGACTAGTTCAGCCATTGACTTTTCATACATCCCTGTAGGAAGATTGAATTCAGTTATGTATATTTGAATTTGGACAATCATTTATTAACAGATCTCTTCTGTGAAAGATCTGGTCCCTAAACTCATGAAAATTCTCTCATGAGAAAGGAAGTCTGGTAAAGAAACAAGCAGTCCCTTGACAACTCATTAGATAGTCATACTTTCTCTTTAGTGCCAACAGTAGCCACATCCATGGAATAGTAAAAATTGGAGCAAAAAGATATGGCAGGTTTGCTGGTAGCTGGTAGCAGCAGGTAGCTGGTAACTAGGACCATTTTCAATATCATGACAGAGGCTATTCTAACTATTACTTATCACTTTCCCAACTACCTGATTTACTCTCATAGTATGCTCAACGCACTGACCTGCCTGAATACAAGAAGCTTGTGACCAGTGGGAAGATCACCCCTATTTTTCAGGAATGAGATTCCATTAGCTTGAACAGAGTCGTGGCGCAAGGCTAAATATGTTGTACAGTCCGATGGTGTCTTCAACTTTAGAAAATTGAGGCTCACTTATAGCATGGGAAGAAGTGTTATTACGTGTTCTCATGTTGCTGATAATTCCGTGTTTGTGAAGGGAGAGAACCATAAAAGTATGTCATCTTTTTCAGGATTGTCAGCTGTCTTTCCCACAATGACAACTGCTTGTGTCCTTTGAACAAGAACATCCAAGACAACTTCAGCATCATGACTGCAATCTGTGTACAGCTAACATCCAAAATAAAGTAGATGAACATTCTGGCAGACTGGGACTTGATGGCTGTTGTGTGACCCAGAACATCATCCCTGCATTTGATGACACTGCCAAATCTTTAGACAAATGAGAAGTTCACTGACATGGCCATCTGTGTTCCAATTCCAAACACGTCTTTAAAAGAGCTGTTCTATAGTTTTTAAAAAGTTGCCAAAGCACTTCTTTATCAGTAACGTTCAGAGGCAAACATTGGATGGACCACTGAAGAATTGCCTGGATTACACTGAGATGAGGTTATCGTCTGTGAATTAATAGTGAGGTCCTCCATTATTTCTGGTGTGCAAATCATTAGGGCTACAGTATAGTGGGTCATGATAAAGAATGGCTCGAATTATTTCATCCCAAGACAATGGAGAGCCATTGCAGAGTTTGGTCAAAATCGCATAGAAATGTACATTATATGCATATGTATACATATGTGTATATATATATGTATATGCATATATATGTTCATATATTCATATATTTGTATAGGCAAATAAAAGCTTATATAAAAGATTACTACACAGAGCCTATATTGGAGAGAGATGAAATTGGGGTATTAGTCTGCCAGAGATACTGTAACAAAATACCACAGCCTGGGTGGCTGAAAAAGCGGAAATTTATCTTCTCACATAGGATTTCTCACATAAGCTGGAAGTCCAAAATCAAGTGAGTTCATAACCCCTGATGCAGGGTTAGTTTCTCCTGTGGCCTCTCTCCTAAACTTGCAGACAGCTTCCTTCTTTGTCCTCCTGCGGCCTTTTCCTCTGTGAGAATGCACTCCTGATATCTCTTCCTTTTCTTATAAGAACATCAGTACTATTGGTTTAGTGCTCCTATGCTAATGACTTCATTTAGCTTTAAGTACCTACTTAATGGAGTTATCTCCAAAGTTAGACCTTCCACGTATGAATCTTTGGGAAGGTACAGTTCAGCCCATCATAGGAGGGAAGGGAAACCAATCACAAAGCTTTTAGAGAATCTCAGATAGTGGTGGAATTAAATGTTATCAGTAAAATGAAGAGAAGGAAGTAAAGGAACCTAAGGTACATGTTAGAGATGGTTTGGGTAGGCTAATGGTAGATGATGCTCCATCTTCCATGCTTTGATTAGACTGATAGGAAGATGAAGACAACAATTATTTCTATGAATCAGACAAGAAGAAAAGCATTCTGAGGCTAAGAAAGAAAGGATATATAAGTTCATTTGAGACATAATCAGATATACTGTGATTATGAATTACCCAAAAAAGGACTTCGGGAAAAAGGATTTAACCTAAACAGATTTCCATGTATGAAGTGAAATTTAACTTGTAAGGACTTAGAAGGAATGGGGGCAAGGGAATAAATGCATTTCATGAATTGAGAATAATATTTATAATGGCTCTTAGATGACAAGAACTTTGAAGAGTTTTAGAGTGTGGTGAATTAGGGACAAATTCTGTAAAGTCTAATTCACCTTATGAGAGAGAGTGTCTTAATTCTAAGCTTGGAGATGGGTGTTCTTTGGGAATTTGCTTAAGATTTGAAAGTACAAGAAGAAATACAAGAAACAGTCGACTTGGTATTTCTTCCAAATATACCCTCTTTATAACTA
This sequence comes from Mustela nigripes, assembly GCF_022355385.1. NCBI lineage: Eukaryota > Metazoa > Chordata > Mammalia > Carnivora > Mustelidae > Mustela > Mustela nigripes. Next base: position 167,619,073 of record NC_081558.1, on the reverse strand, counting down.
ATATACTTTCAAGAGGACCAAAGAAAACAAAAACAAAAACAAAACTTCTTAAATGATTGTCTTACATGTAATCTAGACAGTAAATGATATATAATCTTACTAGCAGCTTGGTTTTTGGATGGAATAAACACATTGAATTTCCTTTCTGTACAAACTCAAAGAGCTGGATTATGCATGATACCAATACTATGAATACTTGATTCAGTCAGAGTACCTTGATATTTCAGACTCTATGTCAAAGATTAATTACTGGGCCCCATCATCAAAGCCTAAATGATACCTAACACATTTGTAACAACTAAGTATTAAGCTATAACCAGAAAATGATCCTGCATTATTAAATAATGCATTGTCATTTATATTAATCTAGTCTTCCTTTATTCATTTCTAAATGTATGATAATCAGCTTTGGAAGTTAAATCAGGCTTTCTCATACAAGCAGTGGTTGAATTAGATGCTAACAATAGTGTACTTCATCAGAGCAGCATTTTGGGGGGACAACAATGCAAATCTCAGCTGTAACTAGAATATTTAGACTGAGAACAAAAGGAAAAAGTTAACACTGAGCATCATTACAGGTAACTGTGAACTTCATCATTATGGGTAACAATAATAACATATTTAAAAATTAAGCTGGCTTCTTAAATATCTCAACCACGAATTATATTATCCTTGACAATATAATGAGCAGTTTTGCTCTTTTACTAAATACACCATCTGTGAAGAAAAGAAGTTAGGGAGCTGTTGAACTAGAAATGATAAAAAAATAAAGGGTGAGATTGAGGCCATTATACTTTAATGGAAGACATGTAACTGCATTACTTTCCTTCAGAAAGGTTTTACAAAAAGTAAAATAAAATAAAATAATTTAAAAAATAATAATAATTGGGTTTGGAAATGTTAGGTGAGATTTGATTGTGGTGCTCCATTTTCATCTGCTGTTTTTCCCCATATTTATACCTTTTCTCTTTACCATTTTGAATAAGGGTAAGCTGATTTCTTTTCCTAAGAAGTATTCGGCTTTTTCAAATAACCTAAATGGCATAGATAACCTTGTAGACAAAAATAATTTGATCCAACTAAATGTGAATTTGTTTATCATGTATTTTTGTTCAACTTAGCACACATAACACTGTAATAACTGTGTTATGAGCACCAAATGTCAGTTACAGTAAAAACACTCAAGTTTAGATGTTATTTGATAAGGCTCCAGCATTATACTGAATACTAAAATAAAATGACTGTTACAAATGAGCAAGCTTGTGCTCAAATATCAATGCTCAGATAACTCTGTCTGATTAACAAGTCATCAAAGTTTACTGAATTGTGAGATGAGAGGAAGTTTTTGTAAACACAATGAACCATCTTTGGGAGAAGAAAAATTTTATATCAGAGGTTATATAAACTAAGGAAAATAACTTTAAGAGCAATAGACAACTAACTAAAGAGTATTCACATCACAGTCACATGCATTCCTCTACTTACGTACACTTAAAAAAAAAGATCTCAATTCAGCAATAAGAAAAATATAATCATATAATCTTAGATATGGGAATTTCTTTCATTTAGATATCAATTAGTTTCAGCTGCCTTCCAAAATAGAGATTCATCCAACTTTATTTTTGACAGATGCTTCCTCAATCACTATTAATAAGGAAAAAAAAAAAAAAACCACCTTGAATTTGAGAGGACACTGCAGTGGAGCTTTTTACATTTATTCTCTTCTCCCAAATGAAGTATTTTTTTTTATTAATTTTTTATTTTTTTATAAACATATATTTTTATCCCCAGGGGTACAGGTCTGTGAATCACCAGGTTTACACACTTCACAGCACTCACCAAAGCACATACCCTCCCCAATGTCCATAATCCCACCCCCTTCTCCCAAATCCCCTACCCCCAGCATCCCTCAGTTTGTTTTGTGAGATTAAGAGTCACTTATGGTTTGTCTCCCTCCCAATCCCATCTTGTTTCATTGATTCTTCTCCTACCCACTTAAGCCCCCATGTTGCATCACCACTTCCTCATATCAGGGAGATCATATGATTGTTGTCTTTCTCTGCTTGACTTATTTCGCTAAGCATGATACGCTCTAGTTCCATCCATGTTGTCGCAAATGGCAAGATTTCATTTCTTTTGATGGCTGCATAGTATTCCATTGTGTATATATACCACATCTTCTTGATCCATTCATCTGTTGATGGACATCTAGGTTCTTTCCATAGTTTGGCTATTGTGGACATTGCTGATATAAACATTCGGGTGCATGTGCCCCTTTGGATCACTACGTTTGTATCTTTAGGATAAATACCCAATAGTGCAATTGCTGGGTCATAGGGCAGATCTATTTTCAACATTTTGAGGAACCTCCATGCTGTTTTCCAGAGTGGCTGCACCAGCTTGCATTCCCACCAACAGTGTAGGAGTGTTCCCCTTTCTCCACATCCTCGCCAGCATCTGTCATTTCCTGACTTGTTGATTTTAGCCATTCTGACTGGTGTGAGGTGATATCTCATTGTGGTTTTGATTTGTATTTCCCTGATGCCGAGTGATATGGAGCACTTTTTCATGTGTCTGTTGGCCATCTGGATGTCTTCTTTGCAGAAGTGTCTGTTCATGTCCTCTGCCCATTTCTTGATTGGATTATTTATTCTTTGGGTGTTGAGTTTTCTAAGTTCTGTATAGATTCTGGACACTAGTCCTTTATCTGATATGTCGTTTGCAAATATCTTCTCCCATTCTGTCAGTTGTCTTTTGATTTTGTTAACTGTTTCCTTTGCTGTGCAAAAGCTTTTGATCTTGATGAAATCCCAATAGTTCATTTTTGCCCTTGCTTCCCTTGCCTTTGGCAATGTTCCTAGGAAGATGTAGCTGTGGCTGAGGTCGAAGAGGTTGCTGCCTGTGTTCTCCTCAAGGATTTTGATGGATTCCTTTCGCACATTGAGGTCCTTCATCCATTTTGAGTCTATTTTTGTGTGTGGTGTAAGGAAATGGTCCAATTTCATTTTTCTGCATGTGGCTGTCCAATTTTCCCAGCACCATTTATTGAAGAGGCTGTCTTTTTTCCATTGGACATTCTTTCCTGCTTTGTCGAAGATTAGTTGACTGTAGAGTTGAGGGTCTATTTCTGGGCTCTCTATTCTGTTCCATTGAACTATGTGTCTGTTTTTGTGCCAGTACCATGCTGTCTTGATGATGACAGCTTTGTAATAGAGCTTGAAGTCCGGAATTGTGATGCCACCAACGTTGGCTTTCTTTTTCAATATCCCTTTGGCTATTCGAGGTCTTTTCTGGTTCCATATAAATTTTAGAATTATTTGTTCCATTTCTTTGAAAAAGATGGATGGTACTTTGATAGGAATTGCATTAAATGTGTAGATTGCTTTAGGTAGCATAGACATTTTCACAATATTTATTCTTCCAATCCAGGAGCATGGAACATTTTTCCATTTCTTTGTGTCTTCCTCAATTTCTTTCATGAGTACTTTATAGTTTTCTGAGTATAGATTCTGTGTCTCTTTGGTTAGGTTTATTCCTAGGTATCTTATGGTTTTGGATGCAATTGTAAATGGGATTGACTCCTTAATATCTCTTTCTTCTGTCTTGCTGTTGGTGTAGAGAAATGCAACTGATTTCTGTGCATTGATTTTATATCCTGACACTTTACTGAATTCCTGTATAAGTTCTAGCAGTTTTGGAGTGGAGTCTTTTGGGTTTTCCACATATAGTATCATATCATCTGCGAAGAGTGATAATTTGACTTCTTCTTTGCCGATTTGGATGCCTTTAATTTCCTTTTGTTGTCTGATTGCTGAGGCTAGGACCTCTAGTACGATGTTGAATAGCAGTGGTGATAATGGACATCCCTGCCGTGTTCCTGACCTTAGCGGAAAAGCTTTCAGTTTTTCTCCATTGAGAATGATATTTGCGGCAAATGAAGTATATCTTTGCTGAATGAGTCTCCCTAGTAAGATTAGGCATGATCCCAATAATCTCATCCACTATAGCTAAAGAAGTACATGTGACCAAACCATGTACAACAAGACATAAAGAGATACACATTTTAAATACATAGCCCCAGTTCCTAGCTAATCAGTGGTCTGAGAAGGAAGCTTAGAATGAAGCAAACAGAGAAGACCAAAAAATTAAAAATAAATAAATAAATAAATAAATAAATAGAAATAAAGAAGCAGAGTTGCAAAAACCAAAATTGGCTCTTTGAAGACATAAGTGAGTAACTCTATCCCAATTTATCCCTACATGTGCTATTATGTGTGTGAATACATTTGCTTACAGTTTAAGACAATTTGAGTGAATTCTCTGTTTCAGTAACTGCAGCTGAAAAATGTCAAATGATAAGCAAAGCATTCTTCATTTTGATGACTCTTCTATATGTGCTTCCCAGCATGATTTTCCGCAAATAGTGGTATCTATAACTGATTACAATATATAAGAAGTGGTCAAATTATTTTAGAACATAGGAATTATTTTTGTCACTTGATTAGGAAACAAACATGACAGCCAGGGAAGGACATGCTGTCTGCCTGCGAGGAGTGTGGTCAGCAGATAACCTTCAGCAATTAGTACCTTTGTTATCTGTTTCAGCTGTAGAGAGCCATTTCATCCTATGTCACACCTTCCCAAGATGGCCTAAACCTGTTGGCTGACCAAAATGAGGCTATAAAATGACTTGTCATTTCAGTCTGTCAGAATGTTTGGCAGGCAACATCTGCTTGAATGTGCCGCACTGGATTTGCTGAAGGTTTTGCTTGGCCTTTGTCACAGTTAACCTTCTATCTCATACCAGAATATCTGTGAATTGTACAAATCAATTAATTATTGCATAAGATGAAAATGATGACCCTCAACAAATGAACTTAGAAGTTATATACTTCAATAGGAAAAGATAAGTATAAATCATTTGAGAAATGGGTATAATTGTGAATAAATATAGACTCACACTGTATCAAAGAATAATGTCTAATTCACAGCCTTAAAAGTAATAGTTCAAAACAGAGCTGCAATAAATAACAATAGTGTCATATGAAATGCAAATAATGTGTGAAGAGATAAGAAATAGAATTGTCAGATAAATGATAAGAGCACTGATTACTTTGGGACCTTCTTATGGTAAGTATACATGAAAAATTTCAAGATATCCCAGTGAAGAAAAAATAATTCAAAAGAGATTTTAAAAATTATGGAAAATATAAACTAGAGAATACTATGCTAAAAATAAGTCAAAATATTGAAATAATTAAAGTAAATTTAAATACATTGAACTTTATAGTTAACAGTTTGTCAGATTGGACTGAAAATACATCTATATACCATTTGTAGGGGAAAAAAATCTAAAACAGCACACAAGGCACATAAAAAAGATGAAAAAAGAATAATACCGGGAAAATGCCAAACAAAAGAAAAAAATGAAGGAGCTATATTAGTATCATAAAAAAATGAGTCTTATCTTACCATTAATAATAAATAATTTTAAAGCTGATATACCCTATAAATTAGTCTTAAAATATATAAAGCCAATCTACATCATTGTGGAAGGGTAAAACAGATCTCTCTCAATTATGAATAGCCCCAGAAGAAGAACTGTAGGAATAACATTTGAGACTTGAACAATTAAAATGACCAACTTAAGAGATAATTGTATAGATATATACTTTTCTCAGGTATACATGGATCTTTTATAAAAATTGGATATATACAAGGCCATAAAACAATTTTCAAAAATATTTTAGGATTGGATAGAAATTGTTGTTTCCAACTCAGTAGTAAGAAAAGTAATAGTGAATCACCTCAAAAAGACACTAAGAAGAGAAATAACCCCTTCTTCCCCAAAAAGCCAACAAATAATACACTGAAGGTGGCTGCCCAGTTATATTGAGAGAGCTCGTAGCCTTTGGCTGATGAATCAATTCTGGAACTGATTTTGAACTTCTTATATAAGATCATAAATGCCTGTCTTATGTAATAATCTTTGTAGGTAATTATTAGATTAGATGCAACTGTAAATAATCTGTCTACTTTGTCTATCTATAAACCATTATTTGATAATACATAATCCCAGATATTACAATGTTGAAGAAAATGGGCATTTTCCTTTATACTGACAGGCACATAGATGTGTACAGACATTCAGAGAAACAAGACGGATAATTACAATATGAAGTTAAGTATCTTTATATACATTTACTTATACTTGTACAAATTGTATTTATTGTCATTCTCTACCCCTGGTTGCCATATGGAAATTTTTTCTAAACTCTTTTTTTCCTCTTTCTAAAGTTTATCTTGCCTCAGGAAAATGAGTGAACAAACCAAGTTGGTGAATTTGAAAGAAAAATTGGACACACGGAGCTATGTACCCTATGTGCCCTCCTTGTGGGTTCCAGGCTATCTGTGGACTTAGAATTCTCTTCTACTTATCTCTGACATCAGTGTTACAAAGGCAGACTGGGAATGACAGATGTGTTACAGTTTTGAATGGGAAGTTAAATTTAATAGGTCCTCAGATATTTTGTTTGAACAAGAATATTCAAAGAAAATATAAATTATGGAATTTGGGGCTATGAATTTTCATCAGAGTTTGAAACATTTGGCATGACGAAGGTGAGCAGGTTTATTCCTTGGTGGTGTTTTAATAATGAGCATAAAGCAACGTTTTGAATTTGGTGACTTGCAATGTCCTCTTATGTGTAGCAGGACTGCCTTTACAGTTGTTGATTGTTAATGGCTAAGACCTGGGCAATGTTGATAGATAATTGTTCACGGAGCTCTTGCATTTCTGTATGTCTTTTGTTCCAGACAATCAGTTGAGAGATGTTTATATAACATCAAATAACCTTCAAATGGAAAGATAGTTTCTCCCTCCAGGAGAAGTCAGGTTCATTTGTTTTTCAGAATATTAAAGACAATGCCTCCCTCTGGGGTAAAATCTGAGCACATTCACTACTAGTGTCCTCACAAGATTGAGGATACTCTAATGGGGTTCCTCAGCTGTGACAAAAATCCACTCTGTGTGTAGGTCCCACTAGGGCCATTTCTCATCTTCTTATGGGAGAGGAAGCGATGCCAACATGAAGCTCATACTGCACAAACTGTAAGTAATAATGTCCTTTGTCTCTGACCCAGGAAATTTATTTTTTCTGCCAGCTTCCATGAAAGTGGCAGGTTAATTTGCAGGTCAGGTAAAATCTCTGACCCTTCCCACGTCTTGAGAGAAAGGTATTAAGTCTTCGGTCATATGCTATTTTGATACGACAATTGCTGTTAACATTTTGGTGTTTATTTTTACAACTACTTTTAAAAAAATTAATAAGAAAGCCATGCTTTAACAAAGCCCAGTGGGTTTCAGCAAAAGAAAGTTCTCAAAAAGCTTTTTAAAAAGGTTATGGACCTCAAAAGTGTGAGGCCCTCCAGAAAAGAAGGAACCAAGCAGAGCTCTAGGCTGCAGAAAAAAGGCAGGGTTTTTGTTTGCAAGTGGCTGTAGGTCTGTAAGTCACAGTTTGTGTCTGGTTGACTTTTGCCACACAGAATTCCAGGCTTGATTTACAAATGAGGCTGAGGCAGGATTAAAAATCTTTGGCATCTGTTGAGGATAAGCACCAATGCGGTTTATAATCTTCAAAGCAGCTGAACTCCATTGGCTTATGAAGTTCTAGCTTTAAATCATTATTCTTAGTCATATAGACAGCAGTAAAATTGCTGCCCCAAATTCTCCTTAAAATGGCCTTTAGGATAAAAAAGAAAACTCTGAGGGGAACGCCCTTGAATTTGTGTAGTTTGTACCAGTTGACTCTGTATTTATTCATTATATGACCTATCAACATAGCTTTAATGTCTGAGATGTAAATTATGAACGTACTCAAAGAAGGGGGGATATATTTTATTAATCAACATGTACAAAAATAGGAGACCTATTGGTAAGGAGAAATGATCCTCTTCTTAGGCTGAAGGAAATGAACAGCAGCAGGGAAATCACAGAAAACCCTAAAGTTTTTCTAAATTTTGCTCTTCAAAGTGTGATCCACAAACCAACAGCACTGGCATCAAATGGATCTTATATCTTGATATATTTCTCATACCCCAATCCATGAGTTGAAACTTGCACATTCTGAGAACCTGTGGTGATGTTCCTTGTGTTGAAGTTTGAAAATTTTAACCTTGAGTGACCTAAAGATTATCCCTGGGAAATTAGGTATGTTTTGGAAATTAGAGATAAACCAAAGGATTTGGAAAACTGCTTCCTAGTATCAGCACAGAGCAGTGAAACAT
>NC_081558.1:167560068-167610777 GCF_022355385.1 Mustela nigripes | reverse complement strand
GAAAGAAGAAGAAGAAGAAGAAGAAGAAGAAGAAGAAGAAGAAGAAGAAGGAAGAAGAAGAAGAAGAAGAAGAAGAAGAAGAAGAAGAAGAAGAAAGAAGAAGAAGAAGAAGAAGAAGAAGAAGAAGAAGAAGAAGAAGAAGAAAGACAGGCTGCTTAAGCTAGAAGAAAAAGAAGTTTCCAGAGGACAAAGCCTGAGCTCTTCAGTAGCAGGGTGTACAAATAAAAAGGAGAAGGTGAAATCTTAAAAAAAGAAAAAAAAACTGTAATTGATATAAAAAGGTGAAAGAAGTGTCCCTGCTTGTATGAAAAGAGATTTTCATCCTCACTAGGTCAGAAATAGTGACTGGGGCTCAGTGAAATCCAGCAGAGGACAAGAATCAGGTCTCAGAGAAAATGGGAACAACATTCTCAGAGAGGCCCTGGCCCAGAAAACCTGGTCCCAGAAAAATCTTCCAGCTACAGATGGAGAATACAAAATAAAAGCACACACAGTTACATAAGAGTTTCTATAAAACCTGGGCAGTTTTGAGTGAAATAGATACAGGGAGATACTGTAAAATATTTACAGAATTACTAGGAGAATTTCATGGTGACACAGTTTTTGACTTTGTGAATCACTCTGATTGAGAATCCTGAGGAAATACAAGAAACGGGTGAAATTTGTAGGGGTGGCAAAATTACCTCTACCTAATTTAGGTTTTTAAAGATTTTCTTTTTCTTTCTTTCTTTTTTTTCTTTTTTATTTGACAGACAGATCACAAGTAGGCAGAGAGGCAGGCAGAGAGAGAGAGGAGGAGGAGGAAGGCTCCCTGCTGAGCAGAGAGCCCAATGTGGGACTCGATCCCAGGACCCTGAGATCATGACCTGAGCCGAAAGCAGATGCTTTAACCACTTAGCCACCCAGGAGTCGCTAATTTAGGTTTTCATCTGGGACTAAACGACAGATTATCAAGAGGGAAACAACAACAACAACAACAACAACAAAACAATTTATTAACGTGGGAGAAGTCTAAAACAAAGAATGACTTAAAACTGTGGCTTAGAACTGCAGCTTACATAGCATCGTAATAAAGAACAATAAATTTGTGGAGAAATGACAGGACAAAGGAAAGCATTTTAGGCTTCTAGGGACGAAAGACTGCGGGAATGCAAATATGTGGGAGGGAGCTAATGGAGTGAAATCTGTTTGCAGGTTCCTTTGGTGCCATCTCTGGGTTGGTCTCTAGTATACAAAGGATTCATATCATGACTTTAGGCAGAAAAGAAGAAGGTAGAGAGACCTCTCCTGTATTTGCTGCTTCTTAATTGCTTCCTGCACAAAATAATTTTTATGCAAAAGAGGCATACTTTGAAATATCATATTTTAATTTCTTTGAAATTAAAGTTCTAAGAGAAGATATAGAATAAAAGATGTTAAGAAGTAACTAGATAGGATAATAATGGATGGAGAACAGACTGGAGCTACTTTATTGAGAGAATGCCTTATAGTTAGGGTATCTTCTGGGTAGAATTATTCAATATATGTATATAATGAATATAGACTTTTTTTAACTAGCATATGATTTTAGTAGATAGAGAAACCATTGATTATAGAATATTATTTGAATTATGGAAAGTCCCACAATTCAAACCCTAAAATAAGATGTTAGCAAAATACCTGAAACAGAAAGCATATGTAAATTAGAAAGACCTTGATTCCAATTGAATGTACTAATATTACATTGGGTAAGAGAGAAAAGAATCAAAATGCAAATGGTTTAGACTTAGAATTTCAACTAAACCTTCCAACAGGAAAATAAAAACACTGGAAACATAGTCTGCTACAGAAAAATTCCCACTGTAGAAGAATATGTAGCATTAAAGAAATACTATCAAAGTTCTGTTTATTTCAAAGGAAAGTGTGATAAGAAGCACATGGCAGATAGATGCACCAATCATGACTGTAGTTCTGAAAACCCTTGTAGATATATTTCCAGCTGAAACAAATAGAGGGTTGAGAGGAACTTGCCTAGGAGAAGGGATTGATAGGTTTAAGCTGCTGTGATGGCACAGGATGGTGAGGTCTGCTCACAAGAGATAGTAAAGGCCATGTTACTAACAGAGACTACCTCCATATGATGTTGTCCTGCCAGAAATGTGAGACTCCAAATGTCCTGCCAGGAATTGTAAATTGAGTCTGAATATGCTGAATGGGAAAGAAAGGATTGTTAAATAAAACCTGGTGATTGAGGCTGTCACCATAGCAAATTTCTAAACTTTGCCAGAAGGCAGGAGTATCTCAAATGCTGTTCTTAGAGAGGGAATATTTGCATAATGGAATTTCCTCCCAGATCTCCTAAACATAGTGGTGGTATAATTAACCTCTTTCTGTAAGACTTTTCCTATTCCAGGCTATAGTCACAAACCATGGACTCTGGACACCTGGTATAACTTGACTGGTACATTGGCAAAGCTGAGACCCAGATGTTCCCTCTATGCCCTTTCACCAAGATACCACTGAGTTTGTGCTATGGTCTTTGGCAGGCCTGAGTATGGGCTTCTGAAAACAAAATTTTGCCACTAACTGCACCAAATCCCCAAGATTTGACATGTTTTCTAAGTTTGTTAGAAGGTGTGCCAGTGCTGAAATGATGCTTCATATTTTACTAACTCTGGGCTTTTTTTTTTTTTTTTTGAAGTGAGGCATATCAGAGACTTGTCAGTAAGTCATAATTTCTGAAGAAAATAACCCATTCCAGTTACTCTTGTAGATGTTGATTCTTATGGTTTTAAATACCGTCTATACATTAGTACTCTTAAATTTTTATTTTAAACCTTGGCATTTATACAAACCTCAGATTTATGTATTAAAATACCTAGGGTCACCTGGGTGGCTCAGTTGGTTAAGTGTCTGCTTTTGGCTCAGGTCTTGATTCCAGGTTCCCAGCTGGAGGGATGGGGGGAAGAGCCTGCTTTTTTCTCTCTCCCTCTGCTTGTGCGCTCTCTCTCTCTCTGTCTCTCTCTGTGACAAATAAATAAATAAAATCTTTTAAAAAGATAAAATAAAATACCTGTTTGAACTCAACCTGATAACCAATAGAAATCTCAAGCTTATATTCAAAACCAAACTTCTGATTTTATCACATTCATTGTTCCTACAATCTTTCCCATCTCAGTTAATTGTTATTTCAGTCCAAAATAAACTCAGGCTGAAACAAAATGAAGCAAACAAAACAAAAAACAGCAGCAGCAACAACAACAGCAACAAAACAAAAATTTGATGTCCTCTTTCATTCTTACTTACCTTTTTCCCTGATCCCATGTATTATATGTTTGTAAATACTCTTGGCCTTGCTGTCAAAAGTTACACAGAATCTGTTTATAACTCACCACTCCACTTCAGCCTGAATTGTAATAGTTTTCCAAGAGATATCACTGATTCCATCTTTGAGGCATGAAAGTCTATTTTTAAGACAAGAAGCAGAACAATCTTAAAAAAAAAAAAAGAAAGAAAAGTAAGTCATATCTTTAAAACTTTCAATACCTTTTGAATATAGGAATGAACTCAAAGATTTATGTGTTATATCTATGTATATATGTATGTATGTATGTATAAAACCCAGACACAAGACGTTATAGGATCTTTTCATCTCCTCACAGCCTCATTATTCTAATTCTGTTTCCTATTTTCCTCATTGTTCAGTCCACTCAATCTATACTGGCTTTATTACTCTTGCTCCAACATTCACATGTTCACTTGCTTCAGAAACTTTCTTGTCTTTGTATGGTATATCCTTCTTCCTTATTAAGTACACCTTTCTGGGAGAGGGGAGCAAGATGGCAGGGAAGTAGGAGACGCTGTTTCAACTGGTCCCCTAAAGTGAGATAATTATCTACCAGAACAATCTGAACACCCATGAAATCAGCATGAGACGTAGGATTATACACTTCTGGATCTCTAAGGGGGCAGAAGATGCCAGTCAGGAGGTAAAAAGTACTGGGATCAATCAAACTGATATCGGAGGATAAACAGAAGGGGGAGGGAGCCACCAGAAGTGACCCACTGGAAAGTAATACCCCAATACAAGAGCACTCTGTGATTGGGGACCAGCATTATCTTAGAGTCTGGTTAAAAGCACTCAAAAAGAGTGAAAGAACTTTAGGGGCAACTAGTGGAATCAGGCAAGCACAGGCATTGGCCTAAACCCACAGACACAGGACAGCCAACACTGGCAACCACCCATGCCAGAGAGAGTGCAACTGACTCCCTGGGGTTGCATGGCTTGCATCACAGACATTCCCACCCATGAGGGAGTCTGATGACAGCACCAGCCTGTTCTCCCTAGAACTTTTGCACACTGTGTGTCTTGGGACTGACCCACTCCTGCCACCCTGAGAAAGCTCCATCCTGGACCTAGCTAGTGGTTTGTAGGACCACTGAGGGTCTAGACTCTCCCAACCTCAGTGTGATCACCCAAGCTGGCAACCTGAATTCTCCAGTCCCAGCAAAGGCAACCCTTCCTGGACCAATATTGCTTATGGTTGTGGCATGGAGGTGCAGGAGGTGGGGGGTGTAGAGACAAGCAGATGCTTAAGGCGACCCCAGAGATGGTGGCTGGGGACTTGCTCTGCCTGTGGGAGGTGCTCAGCTGAACTTGCAGAGGTGGAGTCTGTGTGCTCTGAACCACACAGAAGGGAGCAGACTGAGGCATCTCTCTGAGATGGAGGTCTGGGTGCAGTTTGCTTTTACAAAAAGTGGCCAAAGGAAAAACAAAAAACTAAACAAAACTCCAGAGAACAAAAGCCTAAAAAACCGGTTTCCACAGAGCCCAGCCCCTTGATAAGGGATAGGGGGTCTCAACCAAAGCAAGACTGACTGAAAAACAACACAGCAGGCCCCTCCCCCAGAAAGCCAGCCAAGAGAATGAGAGGAAAACCACCACAGGGTCCCCATAAAACTGTAAAACCCCAAGATCAGGGGAAGACAATATATAAAGCTCCTGGTATTGTCCTAAACCCTGTATTTCATAGATACAACTTTTATTTTTAATTCATTCTCACTATTCTTATTCTATTTAATTTTTTTGAACCTATTTATCATTACAACAGAGCTTTAATACAACATATTCCATAATAACCTTTTAACTTGAACTTTTTTCATACATATACCTGTGTTTTTCTTTTTCTTTTCTATTATTTTAATATATATATAGATATAGATATAAGTTTCAAGGTAATCCTCTTACCCTAATCAATACTACCCCTATATATAAACCAGTTTTAATTTCCCTTTATCTGTGGAAAGTTGAGTCCTTTAACAAAATTATCAAGATATACCCAGGAAGAATAAAAGTAACCTTCCTTGCCCACATCAAGGATTTATAACCACCTCACATCTTTTTCTACTGTCCTTGTTTCTCTGTATTTGTTTTTGTTCTGGTATTATATAAATCTTATACTCAGGGTTCATTTTGGCAGGGTTCTTTCTTTTTCTTGTCATTTACTTTAACTTTAGCCAGGCTTTTTGTTTGTTTTTGTTTATATGCCTTATAATTCTTACCCTTGGGGACCATTCTGCCTGGGTCTACTCTCTTTCTTTCTTTCTTTTTTATTTTTTTTTTCCCAGTCTTGCTCTTTCTCTCTCTCTCCCCCCCTCTTTTCTTTTTCCCTTTCATTTTGGTGGTGACTTCCAATTGCTCAGAAGTGTTCCAGAGAGCACCTTGCCTGGATCATGGTTGATATATTCAGCTACACATCCCCTCAACCACCTCTCACCCAAATGACTAGGAGGAGGAATACCCAACAGAGAGAAAATCCAGAAACTGTGCCCTCTCCATCAGAGCTATTGGATATGGACATAAACCGTATGTCAGAATGAGAATTCAGGGTAACAACCATCCAGGCAATGGCTGGGTTGGAGAAAACTAATAATGACAACATGGAATTAGTTAGGGCAGAAGTGAAAACCACCCAGGAAGAAGTTAAAAATGCTATCAATGAGATCTAATCTAAACTCTCTAACAGCTAGGGTAACTGAGGCAGAAGATAGAATTAGTGATCTAGAGGACAAAATGATAGAAATAAAGGATCAGGAGGAGGCCTGGAACAAGCAGCTTAGAAGCCATGAAAACAGAATTAGGGAAATAAATGATGCCATGAAATGTTCCAATATCAGAATTATTGGGATCCCTGAGGGGGAGGAGAAAGAAAGAATATTAGAAGATATCATTGAACAAGTTCTCCATGAAAACTTTACCAGTCTGGGGAATGGAAGAACATTTGTGTCCTACAGGCAGAAAGATCACCCCTAAGATCATAGAATCTAGAAAGACATCAAGACACCTGATTGTGAAGCTTGAATCACAATTTAAGACAGGAGCTCTTGAGAGCAGTTAGGGGGAAGATATCATTATGTACAGAGGAAGGTCCATCAGAATAACAACAGACCTGTCTACAGAAACCTGGCAAGCCAGAAAGTGCTGACAAGACATTTTCAGGGCACTAACAGAGAGGACTATGTAGCCGAGAATACTCTACCCAGCAAGGCTGATATTCAAAGTGGATGGAGAGATAAAGAACTTCTAAGACTGGCAAAGTTTAAAACAGCATGTGACCACAAAGCCAGCACTACAAGACATTTTTTTGGGGGGGTGGATTCTATCAAAGAAGAAAGAACCCAGGAGTGTCATAAAACAGAAATGTGCAGAGACAATCTATAGAAACAAGGACTTCACAGCCAACATAATGTCAATAAAAAATGTATCTTTCAATAGTCACTCTCAATGGGAATGGCCTAAATGCTCCCCTACAATGGCACAGGGTTGCAGATTAGATGAAATGACAGGACCATCCATATGTTGTCTACAAGAAACCCATTTGGGACCTGAGAATACATCCAGACTGAAAATGAGGGGATGGAGAAGCATCTTTCATGCCCATGGGCCTCAAAAAAAAGCTGGAGTAGCAATTCTCATATCAGATAAATTAGATTTTAAGCTAAAGGCTGTAGTCAGAGATACAAAAGGACACTATATCATTCCTAAAGGGTATATCCATCCACCAAGAAGGTCTAACAATTGTAAATATTCATGCCCCCAATATGGGAACAGTCAACTACATAAGAAAACTGTTAATCTAAATAAAGACTCCTACTGATATGAATACATTAATAGTAGGGGATCTTAACACACCACTCTCAGTAATAAACAGTTCATCCAAGCATAAAATCAACAAAGAAACAAGAGCATTGAATGACACATTGGACCAGATGGACCTCATAGATATATACAGAACATTCCACCCTAAAACAACTGAATATTCATTCTTCTCGCTTGCACATGGAACGTTCTCCAGAATAGACCATATACTGGGTCACAAATCAGGGCCCAACCAATACCAAAAGTCAGAGATTATTCCCTGCCTATTCTTAGACCACAATGCTTTGAAACTGGAACTCAACCACAAGAAAAAGTTTGAAAGGAATTCAAATACTTGGAAGACCGTCTTGCTTAAGAATGTTTGGATCAACCAGGAAATCAAAGAAGGACTTAAACAATTCATAGAAACCAATGAGAATGATAACACTTCAGTCTAATACCTGTGAGATACAGCAAAGGTGATCCTAAGAGGGAAGTACATAGCCATTCAAGTATCCCTCAAAAAAACTGAAAAATCCAGAATACACCAGCTCTCTTTCTACCTTAAAGAACTGGAAAATCAACAACAAATTAAGCCAACTCCACACACAAGAAGAGAAATAATCAAGATTAGAGCAGAGATCAATGAGCTGGAAACTAGAGATACAGTAGAACACATCAATGAAACTAGAAGCTGGTTTTTTGAAAGAATCAATAAGATCAATAAAACATTGGCCAAACTACTCCAAAAGAAAAGAGAGAGGACACAAATTAATAAAATTATGAGTGAGAAGGGAGAGATCATGACTAACACCAAGGAAATAGAAACAATCATCACAAATTATTTTCAACAGTTGCATGCTAATAAGTTAAGCAACCTAGAAGAAATGGATACATAACCAAAAACCTATAAACTTCCAAAACTGAATCAAGAAGAAACTGACAACATGAATAAACCAATATCTAGTAAAAAGATTGAAGCAGTGATCAAGAAACAAGAGCCTAGGACCTGACAGATTCCCTGGAGAACTCTAGCAAACATTCAAAGAAGAAATAATACCTATTCTCCTGAAGCTGTTTTAAAAATAGAGGGGCTCCTGGGTGGCTCAGTGGTTTAAAGCCTCTGCCTTCAGCTCAGGTCATGATCCCAGGGTTCTGGGATCCAGCCCCACATCAGGCTCTCTGCTCAGTGGGGAGCCTTTTTCCCCTTCTCTCTCTCTCTCTCTGCCTGCCTCTCTGCCTACTTGTGATCTCTGTCTGTCGAATAAATAAATAAAATATTAAAAAAAATAAAAAATAGAAACAGAAGGAAAAGTTCCAGACTCTTTTTATGAAGCCAGCATTACACTATCCCCAAGCCAGACAAAAACTCTGCCACAAAGGAGAATTTCAGAACAATATCCCCCATGAATATGGATGCTAAGATTCCCAACAAGATCCTAGCAATTAAGATCCAACAGTACATTAAGAAGATTATCCACCATGACCAGGTGGGATTTATCCATGGGATGCAAGGGTGGTTCAACATTTGAAAATCAATCAATGTGAAGGTATAAATCAATAAGAGAAGAGAGGAGAACCACATAGTCCTCTCAATTGATGCAGAAAAAGCATTTGACAAGATACAGCATCTGTTTCTGATTATAATGTGTTAAAGCGTAGGGAGAGAGGGAACATTCCTCAACTTCATAAAATTTATCTATGAAAAACCCACAGCAAATATCATCCTTAATGGGGAAAAGCTAGCAGTCTTCCCTTTGAGATCAGGAACACGACAAGGATATCCCCTCTCACCACTGTTGCTCAACATAGTACTAGAATCCCAGCAACAACAATCGGACAACAAAAAGAAATAAAAGGTATTCAAATTGGCAAAGAAGTAGTCAAACTCTCTCTTCACAGATGACCTGATACTTTATATGGAAAACACAAATGACTCCACCCCCAAACTAATAGAACTCATACAGCAATTCAGTAAGGTGGCAGGATACAAAATCAATGTAGAGAAATCAGTTGCTTTGTTATACACTAACAATGAAAAAATAGAAAGGGAAATTAGAAAATTGATTCCATTTACTATAGCACCAAGAACCATAAGATACCTGGGAATAAACCTAACCAAAGAGGTAAAGGATCTGTACTGGAGGAACTACAGAACACTCATGAAGGAAACTGAAGAAGATACAAAAATATGGAATATCATTCCATGCTCATGGATCAGAAGAATAAACAATAAAATGTCTATACTGCCTAGAGCAATCTATTCTTTCAACAATCAAAATTGCACTGGCATTTTTCAAAGAGCTAGAACAAACTATCCTAAAATTTGTATGAAACCAGAGGAGACCCCGAATTGCTAAGGAAATGTTGAAAAAGAAAAACAAAACTGGAGGCATCATGTTGCTTGATTTCAAGATTTACTACAAGCAGTGGTCACCAAGACAGCATGGTACTGGCACAAAAACAGACACATAGACCAGGGGAACAAAGTAGAGAATCCAGGTATAGACCCTCAACTCTATGGTCAAATAATCTTTGACAAAGGATGAAAAAATATACAGTGGAAAAAGACAGTCTCTTCAATAAATGGTGCTGGGAAAATTGGACAGCTATGTGTAGAAGAAAAAAACTCAACCATTCTCTTCTTACACCATACACAAAGATAAACTCAAAACAGATAAAAGACCTCAAAGTGAGGCAGGTATCTATCAAAATCCTAGAGGGGAACATAGGCAGTAATTTCTTCGACGTCAGCCACAGCAAATTCTTTCAAGATATGTCTCCAAAGCAAAGGAAACAAAAGTGAAAATAAACTTTTGGGACTTCATCAAGATCAAAAGCTTTTGCACATCAAAGGAAACAGTCAACAAAACAAAAAGGCAACTCACAGAATGGGAGAAGATATTTGCAAATGACACTACAAAGAGCTAATATCCAACATCTATAAAGAACTTCTCAAACTCAACACTCAAAAACCAGATATAAAATCTTAAAAAAAAAAAAAAAAACTTTAAAAATGGGCGGTTGGGTGTCTCAGTGGGTTAAATCCTTTGCCTTCAGCTCAGGTCATGATTCCAGAGTCCTGGGATCGAGCCCCGCATCGGGCTCTCTACTTAGCAGGGAGCCTGCTTCCTCCTCTCTCTCTCTCTCTGCCTGCTTTTCTGACTACTTGTGATCTCTGTCAAATATATAGATAAAATCTTAAAAACAAAAACAAATAGATAAAAATTTCAGAAAATGGGCAGAAGATATGAACAAACACTTCTCCAAAGAAGACATACAAATAGCTAACACACATGAAAAAATATTCATCATCATTAACCATCAGGGAGATTCAAATCAAAACCACATTGATATACCACCTCACACCAGTTAGAATGGCCAAAATTAACAAGGCAGTAAACAACAAGTGTTGGAAGGGATGTGGAAAAAAGGGAACCCTCTTACACTGTTGGTGGGAATGCAAGTTGGTACAGCCACTTGGGGAAACAGTGTGAAGATTCCTTAAGGAATTAAAAATAGAGTTGCCCTATGACCCTGCAATTGCAGTATTGGGTATTTGCCCCAAAGATACAGAGGTAGTGAAAAGAAGGATCATGTGTACCCCAATGTTCACAGCTACAATGGCCACAGTCAACCAAACTGTGGAAATAACCAGGATGCCCTTCAGTGGATGAATGCTTAAAGAAGATATGGTCCATATATACAATGGAGTATTACACCTTCATCAGAAAGGATGAATACCCAACTTTTGTATCAAATGGACGGGACTAGAAGAGATTACGCTGAGTGAAATAAGTCAAGCAGAGAGAGTCAATATCATATGGTTTCACTTATTTGTGGAGCATAAGGAATAGCACGGAGGACATTAGGAGATGGAGAGGAGAAGTAAGATGGGGTCATCGGAGGGGGAGACAAACCCTGAGAGACTGTGGACTCTGAGAAACAAACTGAGAATTTGGGAGTGGAGGAAGGTGAGGGGCTGGGTGAACCTGGTGGTGGGTATTATGGAGGGCATGTATTGCAGGGAGGACTGGGTGTGGTGCATAAACAATGAATTTTGGAACACTGAAAAGAAATAAAATGGAAAAAAAATAAGTACAGCTTTTCTTCTCTTCCTTGCCTCTTAGAGTAACAGTTCTCAGAGTCCTTCTTATTGTGTTCTGTTCTTTTCCCCGTATCACTTGGTACATAATTTCTGTGATATACTCTGCATTTTATTTATGTTTTTACTTTCTTCCTACTCTTGAATGTAGTAACTATGAAGGGAGAGAGTTTTGTTGTTTCTATTGTAGTTTTCACTCAAAGTATCAGGCATTTAGCTGGTATGTAATAAATATTCCTTGACTGGATGATTTCCTTTTTTGTGTCTTTGATTTTGGATAATCAGATTTATTTTGCCCAGATTAATTTTGCTTGATCTAGAATTTCACAGAAATAGAAAATACAATAAACATTCTTTTGAATCCAGAGTCTTTCACTCAGAGTTGTATTTTTGCGACATATTCATACTTTAACTATATCAGTTATTCACATATATTGGTGAGTAGAATTAGTTTGTAAGAATGCACTACACACACTATCTTTATCCATTTTCCCTTTAATGAAGGAGAAGGCACTGTTGCTAGTTTGAGTCTACTATCAGTAAAACTACTAGGAACATTTGTGTTCAGGGTGATTTTGGTCATATATATCCATTTGTCTTGAATAAACACCTCATAAGTGGTATTGCTTATTCACAAGAATCTATGAAAACTATTTCCAAAGTTGTACCATTTGGAATTCTTGCTGGCAATATATGAGAAATTTAGTTGATTTGATCATCACCCAAATTGGTCTTTTTACTTTTATTCATTCTAAAACTGTGATGTTATTACATTGTAATTCTAATTTACCTATCTAAAATGAATAATGTGGCTGGGCACTTTTTCATGGTTTGTTGACCATTAGTATACAATTTTTGTATTTTTTTTTCTTTATGAATAATTGTTCAAGTCTTTTCCACATTTTCATTGGATTTTTTATTATCAAATACTTTGAGGAATACTTTATTTATTCTGAATATAAGACATTTATCAGAACTTGTATATGAACATTAATAATGTCTGAAACTATTGCTTGCCTACTCATTTTCTTAGCAAGGTTATTGGAAAAGCAAGATTTAAAAACTTATTTTGTGGCCAAGTTTATCTTTTTTTTTTTTCCTTTATGAATAGTGTTTTCTGTATCTTGATTACATTGCCTATTCTGAAGTTACAAAGTCTCTTCCTCAGTTTCTTCCAGAAGCATTATATTTTAGCTTTGTGTTTAGTCTCATCATATATTGCAAAGTAATACTTTTGTACATAGGAGGTTGGGATTGAGATTCATTTTTTTTTAACCCTTCTGGATAGTTTTTCTATTTTATTTTAATTGTTTTTAATAGACTTTCTTTTTTCCCATAGACTTGCTTTGGCAATTTTTTTTTGAAAACTAAATCACTTTGTAAATATAGGTATATTTCTGGACTCTCAATTCTGCTTTGTTGATTATTTTGGCTACCCTTAGATTTATAGTAGCCTTTTAAGTATGGTAGTGTTATTACTCAATCTCTCTTTTTAAAACTGATTTGAACATTTAAATTTGATCATACATTCATCAAATTTTGAATTAACTTTTTAGTTTATAACAAATAAAAAATTTTAAAAAAATAAAAATAAAATAAAAAAATAAAATGGAAAAAAAAAGTCTGCTAAGACTTTGTTTGGAATTGTATCACATTTATAAAACAATATGCAGAGAATTGGCATCTTAAACCATTTTGAGTTTTTCATTCCATAAACATAACATAACATAAACATAGTATGCCTCTCCATTTGTTTGTATTTTCTATAATATTTCAAGATAATTTGTGGCTGTCAGATGCATAGATTTTCTCATTCTGTGTCACCTGTTTTCCAATGCTTTTTTCCAAGTGAGAGAACTCTTCTAGTACTAGAGACTCCATGATATGTGGAATTAGATGCCTCTTTTTGCAGACTTTTAGTTAAATTTGGTCTTTCATCCACTTTTCTTTGTTTCTATATTGTTTCTATATTTCTATATGGTTTCTAATATCTATATTTATTTTACCTCTGTCAGACACCACCTTCTTATCTTTTATATATTGTATCTTCATGTACTGTATCTTCTTATCTTTCATATAATGTATCTAATACATTAGATACAAACCTCACTCATATTTCAGTTTCTTTATAGCATTCTCAATGTAAAATCAGTGCCCAGCTTCAAGACAGTGCCATCGATAATTTGCTAGTGCCCTTATCAAGCTTGCAGAACTAGCAGAAATTTGAGTCAAAGCCCTGAGACTTGAAATCCCATATGCCACAACCAAACCTCATTAAAAAAATTACATACCATGGAGCTTAGGATTTAGCCCTACAGAGATTCAAATACCTTAATACACCTATAGTACAATTTCTTGACTTGCTATATCTTCCTATTTTCCAAAGTCATGAACAGAATTTGAAATTGATTTGCATTTAATCCACAGAGTAAATATTTGTTTTATATTTGTTGAGTTAATTAATGTGTTTGTTCAATATAAATTATTAATTGAATGAAAATTCTGTTTCTCAGATTTCTTCTATCATTGTAATTGAAAATCAGTAAATATACACTCATCTCCTCATTTTAATGTTATTTCCTATAAATGGCTAAAGGAAGTATCAATCAGTAAGTTTCACAAATATTGACATTTTCTTCCATTCTAAGAAGACAAAAATACTTCCAAAATGTCTATAACAGTTACATCTATGAATCTTCCTATACTCTTCGACAATAGAACTCATGAAACCAATGTGACAAGGTATAGATTTGTGCATAATTGGGTTTGTCTTGACCAGTTTTCTATCAACTTGATTCTATGTACAGTGACCCAAACAGTAAATTCCATGCTATATTCATGACTCCCTCCTCTGAGTGTTAAGCTGAAGTTGCCATAGCAACAACTTGGTAGATCAGAAATGTATAGTAGGATTAAGACAGAGTCTGAAAAATTGGGCCAATATGTGTTAATTTTCCTTCCCCATTTCTTGAAATGTGCCCAAGTGGGGTTATGCTAAATTCTAGTTTTATACTGGTTTGTACCAATTGGAAAAGTTATTTAAACAACAGAAGATGATTGTTTCTCATTTGGAAAAATATTATAATATTGCATTGAAAGGGATATTATTCATATCTGTCAAAATTTGAAAATACAAGGTCTTTATTATAAATTCTGATCAACAGCAATGAAAGTGGTGAGCAACATAAACAAAATTTATTTTAAAGAACATTTAAAGAGTTTTACATTTACCTAATAAATCCAAGAACATAAATACTAGCTGAGAGAGAAATAGTAAAAGAAATTTAGGACTCTTTTACAACAAAATTAGTAGCATTAAATGGAAACAGATCCTATTTAAAAAATGGTGTTGAATGGGGGCACGTGGGTGGTTCAGTCAACTGAGCATCTGACTCTTGGTTTCAGCTCAGGTCTTCATCTCAGAGTCATGCGATCAAGCCTGGTGTAGGGTTCCATGCTCAGTGGGAAGTTTGCATCTCTTTTTCTCTCTCTTTCTGTTCCTCCCCCTGCTCTCTCTCTCTCTCTAAAATAAATAAATAAAATATTTAAGAAAATGATGCTGAAAGGAATTACTGGTATAAAAAATATCAAGAACCAGATATGTTTGGATAATGTCTGACCTTCAAGAATGTTGTTGCCTCATCTCAGTCAAGCGAAAATCACTTAAGTGGGGCTTGTGGGCAACAGAAAATGAAATCTCTATGTTTTTGACTTATTTAGTGACATAAGAAAAATGTCAGGAGATATGGGATCATGAAGAATTAAATAGGGAAGAACTAACATTAGATCTTTTTTAAAAAGTAACAAATATGTCTCTCTATCTCTCTCTTTCATTCTTCCTTTCTCTCTCATGCTTGTTTCTGATCTAGTTCTCTTGCTCTTTCTTTATACTTTTTCTAATGCTTGACAGATATCCAAGTAAGGATAAAAAATTAATTTCTATACCAGTGTCCATCAAATGTGAATGAAAGGTGACAAGTCTCTGGTCATTTGAATTTTGTTATACTATTTATCATATGATTGTCTCCTTGCATATAAATTTATATTTTGGATGTTGATCTGAAATTTGTATTTTTAGTATACTGCATTTGAAAACCTATTTGTTTCTCATATTTATATCTAGGTCCTGGTTATGTGTGTGTATACACACACACACATGCACACACACACACACACACGGACATATATATTATATACATATAATTATATAAATTATATAAATATCTACACAATATTTACATATATATTTATATTGGGGTATATTTATAGAAGAGTTTAGCAATGAAGAACTTGAAGAACATTTTTGCTTGTTAATTTTTATTTTATTTTTATTGAATCCTGGAAGTTGTCACCATTATATTTGTTCCCACCTCAGGAGAGTAACAGAAAATTTATGGACTATAGAGATAGAGACTCCAAACAAATCCCTACACCATGTTTAATATTTAAATCTGCCAGCACAGAAGTTCTTAACTTTAATCTCTGGATCACTAAGGTGTCCATGGAAGGTCTTTATTTTGAATGAACCCTTTGAAACATAAGATTTTTTTTTCTGAAGAGAACATTTGGCCTATGCCAAAATATCTAAGATTTACTACTATAGTCACCTCTTCCACCATGTGTTCTGAATCAAATACCAGCTCTTTAAAAACAATTTTAAGTTATTCTTGTTACAAGAAAAATAGCTAAAATATTGTTAAATCCTGCTTCAAAATTTTGCAGCGTCTCTGTTTATGATAATTTGTTCCATTTTCTAAGCTAAAAGGCAAAAAGTGCGTTTGTCTGACCAAGTTACATGTGAGTTAGAACTTGGAGCAGATTTAATATATGGTCATTGACAATTATACAGATGAAGAGAGACCAAGAGTGGATTCCACAGTTGACTAAATCTAGAATTAAAAAATGGTTTGAATTAAGGTTTAAAAAACTAAATATGGTTTAATTTAAAAAAAACTAAATAAGGTTTAAAAAACTAAAACTTAGGTTTAAAAACTAAATATGAAAGCTTTTCCATTTATGGTTTTAGGTGTAAATTAAAAAAGTGTTTAACTGAAACCACAAAATTTGTTGGATGGACATTAATTCTAAAATATGATATGGTTGTGAAACTGGAGGACTCAATTATAAAAAATGACTAAACTATAAGGGACAGGAAAATAAAGGGAGTGATGAAATAAGAAGAACATTCCTGCAGAGAGTTCTCAATTACAGAAGACTTTTTTTGAGGGGAGAAAAGGTTTAACTATATTTTTATTGAAGTATAATTGACATACAATATACTATTAGTTTCAGGTGTACATCATAGTGACTCAATATTTTAATACATTATGAAATAATCTCCACTCTAAATTTAGTTATCATCTGTCACTATACAAAGTTATTACATTCTTGACTGTATTTCCTATGGGTATTTATTGAAAGAAAACACTAATTTGAAGAGATATATACACCTCTATGTTCAAGGCAGCATTACTTAAAATAACCAAGCTATGGAGGTGACCTAAGTGTCCATTGATAGATGAATGGATATAGAAGATGAAATGTTGCCATTTGTGACAACGTGAGTGGACCTAAAGCTTACTATGCTGAGTGAAGTAAGATAGAGAAAGACACTATGCTTTTATGTGGTATCTAAACAAACAAACAAACAAACAAAACAAAACAGAAACACACTCATAGATACAGGAAACTATTGGTTACCAGATAGGACAGGTCTTGGTGGGAAAAGGTGAAATAGGTGAAGAAGATTAAGAGGTACAAACTTATAGTTATAAAATAAATAAATCATGCAGAAGACTCTTTTAAAAATATTGTTCTTATAGCTTAATATATGATTTCATCAATAGCATCTAAATGACAGGTGAAAAAACTACTTTTTAAAAATAGTTGGAACACAATATAATAATAGGCTATATAATAGAAAAAGCTGAAATTGAAAGGCAAGGTGTGCAGAGAAATATAAATATACCTAGAAAAACGGACCCTAATGAGAATTGGCAGAGGTTTTCTGGCCAGCATAGGACAAGTTATTTTTTAAAAATTGAGAGCAGTAGAGAAAGTTGTTAATTCTCAGGGGGATAAAAATACATTCCCTTCTCTTGGCAGGATTAGAAGGATTATTTGATGCAAAGCCACAAGTTGAGAGCTGGCTAAGGAGCCTGTGATGACTTCATGGCCCATAAATTCTCAGAAGGCAGCAACAACAGTGGACAAGCACCAGGCCAGCAGGCGGGCATCCGTAGAAAGATAGCTGCTCTTCCCGGAAGTAATGGAGAGGATTTTCAGCCCATTTCTAAGATCCATGGCCTGCTGTGTGGGCAGGAAAAGAAGCAGGAATATATGCTGATGAAATATTGTCTAGTACCTGCCTTAGAGAAGCCCAGAGTCAGTTTAGTTACTGGAATACTGAACAGAAGGGGGTTGTCAAATCTAACTCAAAAAAGCATCACACACCTCAAAGTTCCAGAGATTAGTAAAAGAAGTCAGCATTGCAAATACTGTGATGATTCCCAGAATGCTGTATCTCTCTGTAAAGACAGAGTTAGTGTCTGCTTTGGATGAAAAATGGTGTTTTACAGCTTTTCTTCTCTTTCCCCAGTTGTATTGAGAAATAATTGACCTACATCACTGTACAAGTTTAAGGCATAAAGCATGATGGTTTGATTTACATATATTGTGAAATGAATACCATAATAGTTTTAGGCTAGCATCCATCATCTCTCATAGATACAATAGAAGAAAAGAAAGTTAAGAAAAGAGAAAAGGAAAAAAAATCTCCTTGTCATGAAAATTCTCAGGATTTACTCTCTAAACAACTTACCTATATATCATACAGCAGTGTTAGAGGCATCGTATTGTATATTACATCTGTAGTATCTACATATCTTATAACTGGAAGTTTGCACTTTTTAACTATCTTCCTCCAACTCCCCCTCCATCTGCACCAATTTATTAAATTTTTTAATAAAAATTTGGGGTGTTTTGATATCCTGTATTTCAGATACGACAACTTTCACTGAGAGAAAAACTGCCATATAACAACATTTCAAAGTTTGAATTTCCTAAAGAAACTCACATAAGATAGTTTGAAGTCTTTCATAAGATATACGCCCTCCTATAGTTTAAGTATTCACTCTGTTGGAAGTTGAGGTTTAGCACGGTTCTGGTATAACATTCCATTCTCCTCTATAATCTTGCAAAAAGCTAAGATTTAAGTTTCTGTACTGAGGGGAAAAAAAAGATCAGGTGTAGTTTGAAGCAATGCAAGATGAGAAGAAATATCTCTAACTCTATTGCAGGCATCGTACTCATATGCACAGGGACAACTTAATCCAAAAATTTATCCATGTATTAATTTAATAACAAATGAAAATGTGTGTAACTGAAACTATAGAACTTGATCGAAGAACATCAGTTGTAGAACATTCAGGCGATTTTGTAACTGAACTTCGTAGATATGAGATGAACATAGAGTGCTGGAGAAAAAAAAATTCCAAAATTACGGGGCAAAATGATTTCTTTTACTTTCTGCCACACATCTAAACAGCAATTGAAGTTTCCTAAAGGCTTTCACCCTAGAGAAGACATTCTGGTATTCTAATTTCTAAATAAGCAATTACAACAGGTTAAGATATTGGGCTTAACAATTTCAGGACAGTTGTATTTTGGCCAGGATTATTCTGTGTTGTAGATTCTTCTTGTATTGTAGGATGTGTAGCAGCATTCCTGACTACTACTCAAGAGACGCTCACACACCTTCTCAAGGAATTGTTAGAAACTTTCTCTGCAGAACAAAAAATGCCCTTGCTTGAGAAGCACTGCTTTGAGCAAATGAGATTTGACAATGTCTATAGACTTTCTTTTTTAAAGACTTTATTTATTTGAAAGAGAGAGAGTGAGAAAGTGAGAGAGCATGAGCAGGGGGTAAGGGGCAGAGGGAGAGGGAGAAGCAGACTCCCTGCCGAGCAGGGACCCAACATGGGGCTCAATCCCAGCACCCTGGGATCATGACCTGAGCCAAAGGCAGATACTCAACTGACCAAGCCACCCAGGCACACTTATAGACTTTTTTTTTTGCCCTTGGCATATGGGAGTGTGTGTTACAAGCATCTAGTTAATATAGACCAAGGATGTCACTAAACATTCTATAATGCACAGGCCAGCGCCCTAAAAAAAGAATTATTCAGGTCAGAACGTCAACAGTGGTGAGGATTAGAAACTCTAGAGTAATCAAACTAAAATCTATTCCATTAAGAATGAGTCTCTGTTGATGGACATCTAGGTTCTTTCCATAGTTTGGCTATTGTGGACATTGCTGCTATAAACATTCGGGTGCACGTGCCCCTTTGGATCACTACGTTTGTATCTTTAGGGTAAATACCCAGTAGTGCAATTGCTGGGTCATAGGGCAGTTCTATTTTCAACATTTTGAGGAATCTCCATGCTGTTTTCCAGAGTGGCTGCACCAGCTTGCATTCCCACCAACAGTGTAGGAGGGTTCCCTTTTCTCCGCATCCTCGCCAGCATCTGTCATTTCCTGACTTGTTGATTTTAGCCATTCTGACTGGTGTGAGGTGATATCTCATTGTGGTTTTGATTTGTATTTCCCTGATGCCGAGTGATATGGAGCACTTTTTCATGTGTCTGTTGGCCATCTGGATGTCTTCTTTGCAGAAATGTCTGTTCATGTCCTCTGCCCATTTCTTGATTGGATTATTTGTTCTTTGGGTGTTGAGTTTGCTAAGTTCTTTATAGATTTTGGGCACTAGTCCTTTATCTGATATGTCGTTTGCAAATATCTTCTCCCATTCTGTCAACAGATGAATGGATCAAGAAGATGTGGTATATATACACAATGGAATACTATACAGCCATCAAAAGAAATGAAATCTTGCCATTTGCGACAACATGGATGGAACTAGAGTGTATCATGCTTAGCGAAATAAGTCAAGCAGAGAAAAACTACTATCATATGATCTCCCTGATATGAGGAAGTGGTGATGCAACATGGGGGCTTAAGTGGGTAGAAGAAGAATCAATGACACAAGATGGAATTGGGAGGGAAACAAACCATAAGTGACTCTTAATCTCACAAAACAAACTGAGGGTTGCTGGGGGGAGGGGGTTTGGGAGAAGGGGGTGGGATTTTAGACATTGGGGAGGGTATGTGCTTTGGTGAGTGCTGTGAAGTGTGTAAACCTGGTGATTCACAGACTTGTACCCCTGGGGATAAAAATATATGTTTATAAAAAATTAAAAAAAATAAATAAAAAAT
Source organism: Mustela nigripes (assembly GCF_022355385.1). Taxonomy (NCBI): domain Eukaryota; kingdom Metazoa; phylum Chordata; class Mammalia; order Carnivora; family Mustelidae; genus Mustela; species Mustela nigripes. Next base: position 167,590,281 of record NC_081558.1, on the reverse strand, counting down.
AAAATTAAAAAAAAAAAAAGAATGAGTCTCTTTGAGCAGACCCCCTTTTATGCAAACAATCATAATTTGAACTATAGAGGACTGAAATGCTAAGGAATCAACATTGGGTCCTGAAATTATCATCACAACAAAACAAAACCCTGAGGACATCAAACATAAAAAACTAATATTAGGAGATCAAAGTATCTGAGATAACACCGAGTTTTTTGATGTCCCATCTTAATTAAGTAAGAAACACAAAATTTTCCAATATGATACATAAGAAGATCTGACTAGATTTTCCAACAAGTAAAAAGCAACCAAGGTGTGATCAATATTAGTTCTCATCATCTTAGCAAACAGCTATAGGAAATGTAGAGGGAAAAATGTGAAAATGCAAATTATTTTTAAAAGCTTGCTATGAAAGCATGCAGTTTCCTCTTCATCAGTCTTGATGGATCCAGAGATGGCTCTGATACACTCTTCATTGTTATCAAAGGACATTACAGAGGATAAGTGTCTGGAAATGAAAATTCTACTGAATTATAAATGATTATTTTCCTTCCCACATAGAATGCCCTGTGAAGTCCCTAGTTCTTACACAAGTTACTTAAAAATTCCAGGCTTCCTGTTGGCTTTTACCAGATAGCACAGATTCCTCTAGCACAATCTAGGTGCTTCCTCCTGTCTCATGTGCTCTGCTATGGAAACACATGACACAGTAACTGTTCCTTCATTCTTAAACATGCTCACAATTGGCAAAAACCATCTCTTAAAATAAACATTTTATAGTACTAGGCCCTTTATCCTATAATTTTAAGTCATCAAGAAATTTTCTACATATGTGATAGCCATAAAAAGCATTTTAGCCAAACAGCCAAACTTGGACTGTAAGAATCAAAGAATTCTAAACATTTGGCAAAAGCATTTCATACTACTATTATGCAAACCAGAAGCATAAAGCACTAAAGAAGGTGTGAAATCAAAAGGAATACAAGCAGACGATCTTTGATCCAGAAGCTTTGTTCTGTGACCTAATGAAAGCCACTAATTTTTATACATGATGTTTTAAGATCACTTCTGAGGAAATCAAGGAAATCAGATGACCTGAGTTTTTAACCCAACTCTCTGATATTCTGTACCTACATGTCTCAAGCATGTTAATTACCTTGTCTGAATCTCTCAGTTCTCAGATCTGTATAACAGTGATACCAAAACATGCCTTGTCCTCTCACAGCTATTCTTAATGAAATCATTAATGTAAATACCCTTTAGAAACTACCGAGTAGAGTGAAATATTTGAAATATATTCACTTTCAAGTTAGGACAAACACAAAAGTATCTTTTCTCCCTACTTTTATTCTACACTTTGTTAATGCTTTAAATTAACATATGTAAAAAAATTAGTATATAACATCTAAATACCAAATAGCTTTTGAGTTTTCTTGAAGTTTCATCTCAATTAAACAAGGATCACACAATACTTTTTAATAAATACTGCATTGAGAGATTAGCTTTGAATTTCCAACAAGTACATGACAAGTATTAGTATCCACACTTACTGAAAAAACAGGAGACAAAATGCTATTATTTCTGGGTTACACCTTTGTAGGCTTAAACATATTAGACACACATAAAATTGTTAAAATACAATGGAAGTTCAATACAAAATAACACAGACACACCCACAAGAACAACAGCTGACTGCTCTAAGAAGCAATTGACTAGAAATTATAATGAGAACTGATTCTATTAACTATAACAAAATATTGTGTAAAAGAAAGAGATTTTAAAATACCAGAGGATATATTTTTAGGAAGTTTTAGCCCAGACAATGAATCATATTAATTAAATGTTTAAATAGGCTAACATAATGTGTTCCTGGATGTAATATATTTGAAATATCAATTTACACACTCCTTTTTTCTGTTAGAATTTGACAGGTTATTTTTGCATGGAGAAAATATTTCACCTCTTGTCAAGCACCATTTTGGACCCTGATTTTTACTGGAGTGCAAGATTTTTATTGGAGTGCAAGATTAACCTATATTATCATTTATACTCATGTGGTATTCAAATAGAATTCCTTATATAACACCTGATATTTGATTAATCTTATCTTGTCTATTCTTCATCATGGAACCCATGATAAACAAATGGAACCCATTTGTTTAAATCAAATTTTTTGCAACCCCATCCTTCAAACCAATTCTTTGCAATCTTTACTTTAGCCACTCTTTCTACATATATTGTCTTATATCCAAAAATAATATATACTGAGGGATTGATTTCCATGCGAACAGTCTACTAATACGCTGGCTTTATTGTAAATTATAGTCCTAAAGTGAGTCTTACAAAGAAAAATTACCCACTGACTACAAACATCCTAGTTCTATATAAAGAGCTGTGAGTTGGGCAAAGCTAATGTTACTAAAGATTCACTATTGGTAAGAAATTAATGCAAGGTCTCAAAAGATCCCCAAGTCTCAAATTACAATATAGATCCCATATTCTAGGATTTTAAGGAATGGAAAATTGTTAAATGGAATATGTATGACCTTCCAAAAAACCCAAGGAAACAACTGTATAATTGTAGGGAGTCTCTTTTCTTGGTCTCTGAATGCATTTCCTTAAAAGGTTTTGTGTATACAAATGGATTCATAACACAAAAGAGCTTAAAATACTTTGAAGGTCAAATAATCCATCTCTTTATTTCAAGTGAGACCTAGCTAGATCCAAATCAAGGGTTAATTAAACATATTTTCTTCTAAGTTTGTCTATGGTATTATTTTTCTAATCTCTCATCCTTTCTTTGTCTTTTCTGACAATATGTTAACTGATGACTTTTCTTTTTTTAAAGATTTTATTTATTTATTTGACAGAGAGAGATCACAAGTAGGCAGTGAGGCAGGCAGAGAGAGAGAGGAGGAAGCAGGCTCCCTGCTGAGAGGAGAGCCTAATGCGGAACTCGATCCCTGCACCCTGAGATCATGACCTGAGCCGAAGGCAGCAGCTTAACCTGGTGATTCACAGACCTGTACCCCTGGGGATAAAAATATATGTTTATAAAAAATAAAAAATTTAAAAAAAAGAAGAGACATTTAGAGATTCTGCATATATTTATGGCATTGATTGTGGTGATGGTTTCACAGGTATATGCTTAGCTCTAAATTCATCAGGTTGTATACATCAAATACCTACCGTTTCTTGTATATCATCCATACCTCAATAAAGCTTTTTTTAAATTAGAAAAAAAAAAGCTTATGACTGAATACTATCTTGAAAAGAGGAGTTTAATTGATAGTACTACAGGTAAGTTCAAGGATAATGTTTTATGATATGGCAACCATGATTTTATGTGACTTGAATCTCTAAAGACCTCTTACCCCATTCCTTTTTTTTTTTTTTTAAATTTATTTTTGCAAGACAGAGAGAGAACGAGCGAGAGCATGTGCAGGCACAAGCAGGGGAAAGGGCAGAGGGAGAAGAGGACTCCCTGCTAAGCAGAGAGCCAGACATATGGGGTTAGATCCCAGGAACCTGGGATCATGACCTGAGCTGAAGGCAGATGTTTAACTGACTGAGCCACCCAAGCACTCCCTTTCACCCCTTTCCAAAAGCCATGTTTTCTCTTCACACTGAGTGTACACTTCCTAAAGCAGACTTTATTGACAATGCTGTTGGGTGTTGTGGGTTCCTTTTCTTCCCCCTGACTTAGCTTATGCTTATTTTACATAATGCAACCTAGTGCCACTTTTAAGCACATGAAAAGAAAATTTAAAAATAAGTGTAAGTAAAATTTCCTATAGAACCAGGCAGATTCTTTGTAACAAAACAAACAAAACAAAAACAAAAATGAACAAACCAAAACCAAAACCAGCCTACTCTCTTCTGAGTAAAAGTAGGAGGAAATGGATAGAGTTCATAGTAACAGAGGGAGAGGCAATGACCCTCAGTCATGACTGGGCAGGAGGGCAATGTAGAAAACAGGAACTTGTCACTTGGACAAATTAGTTATTAAACTCCGAGCCTTCTATTTTCCATGAGACAGGCTGTAAGACTCAAACTAGATAATGGCCAGGCATTATGGCACATATTTTATAAAGAGCAGGATAATTTTTCAGGGGAGAACCCTTGGCCAGTAGAGCAGTTTGAAAAACTGCAGTGTGAAAAACATCAAATGCTTGAAAATTTTGGCTAATCTGAAGTAAAATAAAGCCTAAGAATATTGGGGGAGGGGTAATGGTTTTGTGTTCAAAAAAACCACAGTGTGTACATTATAATCCTTTGTATTACAACTATTTGCCAAGAGTCAAAGAGGAGCAGTGGCAATCAGATAAAGCAGTAGTTTATCTAGTAGGTTGTAAACTCTGATTAAAGAATTTGTGCCCCCAAAATAACCTGGGGAACATTATCTTTGACAGAAGCTTAAAATAATTGAAAATTGGGGGGTCTTACTGGTTTAGATTTTCTTTTCTAAGAAAGGAGAAATGAAGGTAGAAAAAACTCATAATTTGGTTTGGGGATCCAGGAATGTTATGATCATGGTTTGTAATGGACAGCTTTTAAGGTTGTCCCCATAATCCTTACCGCCTGGCATTCACATTCTTGTATGCTACTCCCTTTTTAGTGTGGTTGGGATCTGTGAGCTACTCTTAGTCAACAAAACTCGGCAAAGATGATAGGATATAAATCTGAATACCATATTTTATAAGATTTCATTTTGGAAGACTCCTACTCTCCTCTGTCTTTGAAGAGACCATGTTGTGAGAGATCTGTGTAAAGATCTTCATGGCAAGAACATATGGATGGTCTCTATGAACAGAAAGTCTTGGTAACCAGCAAGAAGCAGGTGTCTTCAGTCAGATAGCCACAAGAAAGTGAACTTTGTCAACCAGCTCAGTGAATGTGGTAGTCATTTCATTGCCAGTAGTGTCCAGATAAATAAATCCTTGACAACATCTTGATCCCAACCTTGTCTGAGACCCAGTTAAGCCATGTCCAGAATCCTGACTCAGCCAAACTGTGAGGTAATAGATATGTGTTAAGTTGCTAAATTCATGGTAATTTGTTACTTAACATAGAATACTAATGCATTGTTAAAAGACAGTGGGAAAGAATGAAAAATTTTTGCATATCTCAAAATAGGAATTATACACTGAACTAAATTAAGTTTTTTCTTATCATGTAATACTGAAAAACAATCCTATAAGACAAATTATTTTTTCATTTTATAAATGAGAAAATATTTTTTTCATTTTATGCAAAGAGATATTAATAAATGTATCTACCATACCTAACATAGCTTTAAAAAAGCCAACTCATATTTATTCCATCTATGCCAGGTCCTGGTTCTCTCTCAACATGAACCTTTATAACTGGAAAATCTGCCCCTTGTCTTCTGTACTGGCTGATATTTGCATATCCTTGAGGTTCAGTTCAAGTATCATCTGTGGCAAGAAACCTTTCCTTGATCTCTAAGTCTGGGTTAGGTACATCTCCTATTTATTTTGAATTCATTTATTTATTTATTCATTATTTTAACCAATGTCAGTCAAGCATGAATTATCTGCCTTATATCTTTAGTATGATAATAATGAATGAAACATGCAAGGGTCTTGATTAAATGAAATTTCGATTCTAATGTGAGATATAGGTAATATATAAATAAAATAAGTCAACCTTTAAGAATCATGCACACTATGCAAAAAAAAAATGGAATAAAAATTGATTGATAGAAATTGACCATGTGGCTATTTTATTTTAAGCAGTTAGGGAAGTTCTAAATGAGATGACCTTTAGTTTTGCTCTAAATGACAAAAGGAGTCAGCCATGTGAATTTCAGAAGAAAGAGAAGTCCACACAGTAGAAGCTAGCTATGCAAAGGCCCTGATATATTGAATAATCTGAGAGAAGACCAGCCTTGTTGAATCACAAAGGTTAAACAAAAAAGGTGGTAATAAATGATACTGAAGAGTAAGATAGTAGTAACCACATTCTGAATGACTTTAAAACCAGTACTCACATACTTGAATGCTGTTAAAATGTCACTCATATTAAAAAGAAAGTGGAGGAGATTGCCAAACTTGACAAGAAAACATTCAATGGAGTCACAGAAGTGAAGGACAATGAAGGACTAAGGAGTGACAGTGAGATACACACGTAGAAGACGATTATTGTCAACAATGCTTTATTACATATTCTTTAAAAGAAAGAAGAAAGATACAGCAGGTAGGAATGTGGATTAACATTACATATGTATACTGAAGGCAATAATGTAGTAAAGAGCAAAAAAAAAAAAAAAATACATTGATGCCACAAAGGGAGGACCTATGGCTATATGAAGGCCCTGGAGAAGAACAAAAGGAATGAAAGCCAAGTGCAAGAGTGGTGATCTTTGATGAGAAATTAGATTGGGAGGGAAGAAACTGAGGGGGCAATATTGGCCTTGCATTAACCTCAGTCCTGTTTATCATTTTATTGTTATATTTGGTTTAATTTTCTATTGTAACCATCAAAAGTTAAGTTTTATGAGAGTAAAATTTAAATACGTTGTCTACTAATTCACAAAGCCTAATACAATGTGTGGCATATAGTAGCTTGATTTTTAAATAAATGAATAGATGTGGAAACTTGGTCTTTTTTCTGGGATAAATGGATTCTGAAATATGGGGTGGAACTTTGAACCCTGCTTACTGCTGGCTTGTTTCATTTAATTTCTTTACTCCATTTTTATTGAAGGGAAACAAGACTGTTGGGAGAAAAAAAATGACTTCCAGAACTATCACAAATAAATTATTCTTATCTTGAGTCAGAGTTTTATTATTTCTACTTAGAGAGCAGTGGGGAAAAAAAAAAAACCAGAAAACAAAACAAAAACATGCCACATTTATATTATGTTATTAAAAATTCTTTAACTCACTCTAATGTTACCTTTTCTATGACTTTCCTAAATTGAACATAATGCTTTCAGATAACTTTAAAAATGTCATTTTTTCTTCATTATGCACACATGTGTAATACTGTTCACTACCTATTATTATATGGATGCATTTTGAGGCCCCAGGTATGTATAAGTGTCTTCTATATCCCAAGATTGATAAATTGCTGAAGAAGAATTTCTGTTACTGAATTAATTGTATCCCTATTAGACCCATGATCTAATTTGCATGTGTGTCCCTATATCCACTTATTTCTTTGTATGTAAGTAGAATTAAAAGGGAATCAGATTTTTAAAAAAGGAATCAAATGATAGGTTTTTAAATGTTATAGATAACTTCTTAGTTACTATGAAAAATGCATATATGGCTATGGTCCCATTTAATCAATTTACTCTAAAGGTCAATATATTGGCAATATTTTTTTTAAGTTTTTATTTAAATTCCAGTTAGATAAAATACAGTGCAATATTAGTTTCAGGTATATACCATAGTGATTCAAAGCTTACATCCATATATCACCCAGTGCCCATCACAATAAGTGTACTCCTTAATCCCTATCACCTATTTAAACCATTCTCTCCCCTCCCTCTCCCCTTTGGTAACCATCAGTTTGTTCTCTATGATTAAGAGTGTGTTTCCTGGTTTGCCTCTCTCTCTTTTATGTTTCCTTTGCTTGTTTGTTTGTTTCTTAAATTCTACATATGAGTGAGATCAGATGGTAATTGTCTCTAACTGACTTATTTTGCTTAGCATAATGATCTCTAGCTCCATTTATGTCATTGAAAATGGCAAGATTTTATTCTTTTTTATGGCTAAGTAATATCCCCCCTCACATATACACACACACTCACACACACACATGCTGTATTCATAATTTGGCTATTATAGCTAATGCTGCTATAAACATTGGGTGCATGTATCCCTTTGAATTAGTATTTTTGTATTATTTGGGTAAATACCTACTAATGCAATTTCTGGATCATAGGACATTTTTTATTCAATTTTTATGTGTTCTTAGAACTATAACTAGAAATTATTTAGAAACTTATCAATAATTTTGAGTTTTTTGAACTCAATTTCTATTCTTTAACTTACTGTCAGTTTCTTCAATCCTCTATTCTTATATAACTTTATGTAATAATGCAGGCAAGAACTTTATACCAATTATGAAACATCCAAGATTCAATATTCAGAAAAGTTTAGAGGAGTTTTGTGAGTGAATTTTTTCTTACTTTTAAAAAGGTGTTCTCCTCCACCCAGCAAACTCCTCTTAGCCTGACTTTCCCATTCTTGATTTAAGATTCCTCTTTTCTTTATTAATTGATTTCATACATTATTAAGAAAGTGGAATCCATGTAACAGAAGCTTTCTTTTTACCTTATACTAAGAAATTATAAATCTATATGCATTCATATCCATATTTTTCCATCTAACCTGTTACACTTGATATTGTGCTTCTCCTAATATCAAAATCAATTTTTAAGGCCATGACTGAGTAATTACTACTTATCAAGTCATATATATATATAATTTTATATTATATTTTTATATATTATATTTTACATTATTATATTATTTTATATAATTATATAATGTATAATTTTATTTATATAATTATATATATAATATATATAAAGTCCTTAATATATATTAAGGACTTGATAAGTAGCAATTACTCAGTCATGGCCTTAAAAAATGGATATATATATATATATATATATATATACACAAAAAATGTATATATGTGTATATATATACATGTATGTATGTATATATGCATATATACAAAAAAATATGAACCTGGTGAATAAAATGTGAAATTACTGTTTTAGAACACTGGGTAAAAGGTTCTGCAGAAATATGATCACCAAAAGAAGGGAAAACCATAAAACAAATGCATGGTTGTGTCAGATTTCTGCTCAAAGTCATTCTGGATGACAGCATTGGGATGCCGGGCCTAAGAAAATAGATGAGCTGGGTGGATGGAGATCAAAGTTCTGAAGCAGCTAAAATTTCTGGACAGAATTTAATGAAGGAGGAAGCTATGAAGAGAGGAAGATCCCAAAGTTTGCATGGACTCTTTATAAGTCTGTGACTGATTTAATAAAGTTGAACAGAGAAGACTCCCTAAAGCCTGGTAGGGAAAGGCACAGGAGAACTCTGATCAGAACAGAGATTCCAGAACTTGCATAGAAGACATAGGATTTCTAATTAGGCAGAGTGTAGAGACCTCATTAAACAAGACAGAAACTCAACTGACACACCAGATAAATGAGTAGGGATAACTTACTTATGCAGTAGATACAAATCATCTCTGCCCTTAAGAAGCTTAAAATATGCTTCAAGAAGGTCAATCTGAGCTAACATTAAAACTGTCAGGAAAACAAAACCAAAAACCAAAAACAACAAAAGCCTCTCTTAAGGTAGGATAACAAATGTCCAGAGGAGAATACATTATTTTCAGCATTTAATTAAAAATCACTAAGATTTAGAAGAAAGGAAATGTATAAGGGAATTTTATTTTATTTTATTTTTTAATAAAAGAGCCTGTGGAAACAGACTCAAGATGTTTAAGCTTTTGTGATGAACAGATACAGATGGTTAGGTAGCTATTATAAAAATGTTTAAAGATATGATATGAAATATGCTTCACTAATAGAAAGGAAATCACAGCAAATACTAAAGCCATAAAAATAGAAAATTTAGTACTAAAAATACCACATCTGATATGAAAATTTTGCTGTAAAGGATCATGATCATATGGGATAGGCAGATCAAAGGATCAGTAGACTTGAATGCAATCTGAGGAAAACAGATTTTTTAAAAATTTTAATCCCAGTATGTTAACATATAGTGTTATATTAGTTTTAGGTGTACAATATAATGATTCAACAATACTGTACATTATTCAGTGCTCATCCTGAAAAGTGGACTCTTAATCCCCTTCACCTGTTTCATCCATTCCTCTACCCACCTCCCCTCTGGTATTCATCAGTTTGCTCTCTATAGTTAAGAATCTGTTTTCTGGTTTATCTATTTGTTTGTTTTTTTCTTTGTTCATATGTTTTGTTTCTTAAACTCCACATACTAGTGAAATGATATGATATTTGTCTTTTTCTGATTGACTGACTTTACTCAGCATTATACTTTCTAGATCCATCCATCTTGCAAATGACAAGATTTCATTATTGTTTATAGCTGCATCTACTTTATCCATTTGTCTATCCAAGGACACTTGGGCTGCTTTCATAATTTGGCTATTGTAAATAATGCTGCAATAAACATAGGGGTACATATATCTTTTTGAATTTGTGTTTCATATTCTTTGGGTAAATGCCAAGTATGGGAACTACTGGATCATTTGGTAATTCTATTTTTAATTTTTTGAAGAACAGAGATTCCAGAACTTGCATAGAAGACACAGGATTTCTAATTAAGCAGAGTGTAGAAACCTCATTAAACAAGACAGAAACTCAACTGACACACCAGATAAATGAGTAGGGATAACTTACTTATGCAGTAGATGCAAATCATCTCTGCCCTTAAAAAGCTCTGTTTCCCAGAATGGCTGTGCCAGTTTGCATTCCCACCAGTAGTGCATGAAGTTTCCTTTTCTCCACATCCTCATCAACATTTGTTGTTTCTTGTGTTTTTTATTTTAGCCATTCTGACAGGTGTGAGGGAATATCTCGTTGTAGTTTTCATTTGCATTTCATTGATGACGATGATGATAAACATCTTTTCATGTGTCTGTTGGCCATCTGTATATCTTTGGAGAAATGCCTGTTCATGTCTTCTGGCTAATTTTTAAATTAGGTTATTTATATTTAAGGATTGAGTTGTGTAGGTTCTTTATACATTTTGGATACTAAGCTTTATTGGATATACAATTTGGAAATAACTTCTCCCATTTAGTAGGTGGTCTTTTAGTTTTATTGATTATTTCCTTTGCTGTGCAGAAACTTTTTATTTTTATGTAGTTCCAATAGTTTATTTTTGCTTTGGCTTCCCTTGACTCAGAAGACATCTAGAAAAAGGTTGCTATAGCTAATGCCAGAAAAATTGCTACTTGATTTCTCTTCCAGGATTTTTGTGGTTTCCTGGTTACATATTTAGTCCCTTAATCCATTTTGAGTTTGTTTTTGTATATGTGAAATGAAGTAGTCCAGTTCCATCTTGCATGTAGCTGTCTAGTTTTGCCAACACCATTTGTTGAAGAAATACTTTTCCCCTTTGCATATACTTGCCTACTTTGTCAAAGATTAATTAACCATATAATTGTTGGTTTATTGGGAGTACTTTATTCTGTTTCATTGATCTCTGTATCTATTTTTGTGCCAGTACCATACTGTTTTGATTGCTATAGCTTTGTAATATATCTTGAAACCTGGGTTTGTGACACTTCCAGTTTTGTTTTTATTTTAAGATTGCTTTCATTATTCAGGATCTTTTGTGATTCCATACAAATTTAGGATTATTTGTTCTAGTTCTATAAAAAATGTTATTGGTATTTTGATAGGGATTACTTTAAGTCTTTACATTGCTTTTGGTAGTATGGACATTTTTAACAATACTTGTTCTCCCAATCTATGAACATGGAATATCTTTCCATTTGTTTGTGTTGTCTTCCATTTCTTTCATCAATGTTTTCAGTTTTTCAGAATATAGGACTTTCACCTACTTGGTTAAATTTAATCTTAGGTATTTTATTATCTTTTGTGAATTTGTATATGAGATTGTTTTTTAATTTCTCTTTCTGCTGTTTCATTATTAGTGTATTTTCTGTATATTGAGTTTGTCTCCTATGACTACTGAATTCATTTATCAGTTCTAGTAGTTTTTCAGTGGAGTCTTTAGGGCTTACTGTATACAGTATTATGTCATCTGCAAATAGTGAAAGTTTTACTTCTTCCTTACTAATTTGGTTGCCTTTTATTATTATTATTTTTTTTCTTATCTGACTGCTATGACTAGGACTTCCAATGCTATGCTGAATAAAAGTGGTGAGAGTGGACATTTTTTGTCTTGTTCCTTATGTTAGGGGAAAAGTTCTCAGTTTTTCACCATTGACTATGATGTTAACTGTGGGGTTTTCATATATGGTCTTTATTGTGTTGAGGTATGTTCCCTTTAAATCTACTTGGTTGAGGGTTTTTTTTTTTTAATAATGAATGGATATGGTACTTTGTCAACTGTTTTTTCTGCATTGATTGAAATGATCATATAGTTTTTATTCCTTTTCTCATTGATGTGTTGTATTACATTGATTGACTTGAGAATATTGAACCATGCTTGCATCTTGGGAATAAATCTCATTTGATCATGGTGAATGACTGTTTTTTACTTTATTGTTAGATGCAGTTTCCTAATATTTTGTTGAGGATTTTTGCACGTGTTTGTCAGAAATATTGACCTGTATCTCTCTTTACTCATGGGATTTTTATCTGGTTTTGATATCAGTGTAATGCCAGCCTCAGAGAATGTTTTGAAGCGTTCTTTCATCTTCTGTTCTCTGGAATAGTTTGAGAAGAATAGGTATTCATTCTTCTTTAAATGGTTGGTAGAATTCACCTGAGAAGTTGTCTGGCCAAGGACTTTTGTCTGGGGAGGTTTTTTTGTTTTGTTTTGTTTTTGTACTGTTTTTTTGTTTTGTTTTGTTTTTTAAGTATTGATTTAATTTCATTGCTGGTAATTGGTCTGCTCAAATTTTAATTTCTTCCTGATCAGTTTTGGGACTACTAATATGTTTCTAAGGATTTACCTATTGTTCTAGATGGTCCAGTTTTTTAATATATAATTTATTTATACAATAAACATTTATACAATAAATAATTATACAATAATAAATATTTATACAATAAATAAATTTATTGTATTTCTGAGGGGTGTCATTTATTTCTCCTCTTTCATTTCTGATTTTGTTTGAGTTCTTTCTCTACCTCTTTTTCTCTCTCTTTCTCCCACTCTTACTTATTTATTCATTTTGATGAATCTGGCTAATAGTTTATCAATTGCGTTCATGTTTTTAAAGAACCAGATCTTAGTTTCATTGGTTTGTTCTATTGTTTTTGTTTGTTTGTTTTGTTTTTTTGTTATTTTAGTTTCTATTTTATTTATTTCTGCCCTAATCTTTGTTACTTCTTTTCTTCTACTGGTTTTGCAATTTGTTTATTCTTTGTCTAGCTCCTTCAGTTGTAAGATTGGTTTGTTTATTTGAGATTTCTTGCTTCTTGAGTTAGGCCTATGTTGTGATAAACTTTCCTTTTAGAACATTTTTTTCTGAATTCAAAAGATTTTGGACCATTGTGTTTTCTTTTTTATTTGTATCCATGCACTTTTTAAGATTTCTCCTTTGATTTATTTGTTGATCCATTCATTGTTTAATAGTAGGTCATTTAATTTCCATGTATTTGGAAAACATGGAAAATTTTAAAAATTACAAAAAGTTTTAATGGACAACGAAGCAGTATCAGTCTAGCATAATTGTATACGAAGTTGCAAGGACAGAAGCATGAGAACTGAACATTAAGAAAGACCAAATGAATAAAATTAAATATAAAAGACCAAATATTTTAAAACTTGTTGAAATATAAAATTTATAGATCCAAGAAGCTCAATGAATCTTAAACAATACTAATACATAGATACCACAATGAGGCACAAAGTAGTCATATTACTGAAATATTGAAATATTGATAATGAAAACAGGAGAAGACCTTGAAAGTAGTTAATGGAGGAAAATTATAATAATATAACAATAGTTGACTTCTATTACAAAGAAGACCAGAGGCAATGGAATGATATATTCAAAAGGCTGAGTGAAAAATTAAAAGCTGTCAATACAGAACCTTACAATCAGAAAATAATCACAAATATATTTCAATTTCCAAAGTGTAAAACATATATAAATATATAAATATATATATAATATATACAAACATATGTATGTGATATATATATAGTGACAAAATCTGTTTCTATAATCAATGCCTGAGGAAGTTCTTCAGTCTGAAGGAATTAATAACAAATGGAAAGTATCTAAAAAAAGAAATGTATTCATTTATTTCATTTCAAAGGAAATACTAAATATGTAGGTGAATATATAAAATATATCTTTTAAATTATGGATGATAATATAAGACAAAAGCTCCAGAAGTATAACATCATATTTATTGCTAATTGCACAAAGGTCAGGTAAATTAAATGAAAATATAAAGTTGAATTTTTTTATATATGTAAAATGGAAAACATGAACTCTAAAATAATGCAAAACATATAGCTAAATATCTAAATAAAATCATTAATATAAAACAAAGAAAGTAAAAAATCCTAAAGAAAACAGGAAAGGAGGAACAAATTTAAAAATCATTTAATCAAAAAATGGATGAAAATAGGATATTTCTAATCAAATGATGGAGTTCAAAACAATGATCTTGAAAAATTGCATTAAATGTAATGGATAAACACACAAATTTAAAGGAAAAGTTTGTCAAACTGATTTGTTAAGAAAGGCCAAACTGTACAAGATCTATCTGCGATGTATTTTTTTTTTTTAAAGATTTTATTTATTTGACAGAGAGAGACCACAAGCAGGCAGAGAGGCAGGCAGAGAGAGAGGAGGAAGCAGGCTCCCTGCTGAGCAGAGAGGCCGACACGGGACTCGATCCCAGGACCCTGAGATCATGACCCAAGCTGAAGGCAGCGGCTTAACCCACTGAGCCACCCAGGCGCCCCTGCGATGTATTTTTTTAAAAAAGATGGTATAGGTTAAAAGTAAAAGAATGGCAAAATAGATATCATAAAAGCAGTAAGTGTATGAAAGTTTCAGTAACTATACTAATACACAGCAAAACAGATTTTATTTCAAAAATCCTTGCCGCTGCCAGTGGGGTAATTTTTTAATGATTAAATCCTCAATTCATCAAAACTATAAATGTATATATAACCCCTAATAGAGCTTCCGAATGTATGATGCATAGGAGCACCTGAGTGGTGCAGTAGGTTGAGCCTCTCTGTTTTGGCTCAAGTTGAGATTTTGGATTGTCGGATCAATCCCTTTCTAGAGCTCCATGCTCACCACAGAATCTCCTTAAAACTCTCTCTCCCTCTGCCCCCCCCATTTGAGTGTGTGCACTCTTTCTAAAATGAATAAATCTTTTAAAAAAGTTTGATACATAAATTGACAGAATTAAAGGGAGAAAAAGACAAATCATAACCGCATAATTAAATATCATTTCTCTTCAAAATTTATAGAGAAACTAAAGAAAAAGAAAAAGTATGAAAAAATCAAGAATGTTAATATTCTTGGCCAACTTGATATTTATAAATTTCAAGTCTCTCAAAATACCCATTTTTGAAGTAGAGATGTAGTATATACCAAGCAAGATCTTATCTTGAGTCATATAACAAATCTCAACAAATTCCCAAAGATTCATATTTTCAGAGAATGTTTTCTGTATTACAAGAATAATAAATTAGAAATACATAACAAATAGCTAGAAAAGCTCTAAATATTTGGAAATTAATAATTCCTGGGTGAAAATAATTCCCAATGAAAATAAGAACATATTTGGAACTAAATAATAATAAAAATATACCATATAATAGTTTGTGAGATGCAATGAAAGCAGGCCTGAGGGAAAAAAATTATAACTAAAAATCTTATTATAAGAAATAAACTTTTACAAATTAATCTGACTTTTGCCATAAGAATCAATGAAAAATATAAAAATAACCTGTAAAAATAAAAAACTCATAATAAAAGCAGAAGTCAATGAAAGAGAAAATGATCCAAGTCCTACGTTGTAGTTATCAAAGTTTTATAAACTAAAGAAGCTACTTAGATTGATCAATAAAAAAGAGAAAGAACACACATTAATACTATCAGGATAACATGTTGGAAAAAAAACAGGGAAACGTCAAATGATTTTATGATGAAATTCCATAAATTAGATTAAATAAATAATTTCTTTGAAAAACACAGCTTACTAAAAGTTAGACAGAAAATAATAGTACATTTTAATAGCCCTTCCTCTTTAAATAATTAAATTAATAATTTAAAGTTTATCACAAAGAAAATTCAAGAACCAGATGATTTTGCTGGGTAATTGTGAATTATATCATACATTTACATAGGAAATATTAAAAATCTTACACAAAACTTATGAAGAAGGAGCATGTCACAACTTCTTTTATGACAGCAGCATATCTCTGACACCAACAACTGACAAAGATATTATAAGAAAGTCCTAATAAGGGGTGCTTGGGTACCTCATTCAGTTAAGCGTCTGCCTTTCAGCTCATGTCAAGATCTCCAGGTCCTGGAATCAAGCCCTGAATTGGGCTTCCTCCTCAGCAGAGAGTCTTCTCTCTCTCTCTTTCCCCACTGTTTGTTCTCTCTCTTTCTCAAATAAACAAATAAAATCTTAAAAAAAAAGAAAGTCCTAATATTCCCTCATAATTAGACACAAATATATTTTAGAACATATTAATCAATTATAGAACTATATTTTAATAGGACAATACATCATAACAACTAAGGTTTATCACAGAAGTTCAATATTAGTTTAACATTAAATAAAATTGATATAATTTACCCCCCAGTTAAGAAAAGGGTACCTTCACACAAAACAGTCATTAAATGTAGTCTGCTTCAGGGAAAGGATATGATTTTAAATAAAGTTCCTGACAGAGCTTATAACCGACACTTTCCGTAGATGAGGGAATTAAGGCCTAAGGGAGCATCTGGGTGTCTCAACAGAGAACTCATTATCATCTTCTACTTGCATGGGAAAGATTCACTTGCTTCACATTAAGTTTAGGAGCAGCTGGTCTTGAGGCCACAACTAATTTTTATTCTCTCCTTCCTCTGTTGCCCATTCAAGAGTCCCTTCACCCTCAGCTAGTGCCTTTGTTGGGACCAGAGGTTTCCCTGGTAGAGTTACGCAGAGACTTCTCCTTAAGAGGTCCGAATCCCTGAACACTGTACTTTGATTAGAAAGTGGCTGTTGGTGGGATTATGGACATTGGGGAGGGTATGTGCTTTGGTGAGTGCTGTGAAGTTGTAAACCTGGTGATTCACAGACCTGTACCCCTGGGGATAAAAATATATGTTTATAAAAAATAAAAAATTAAAAAAAAATAAAGAAAGTGGCTGTTGCACTTAATCATTTACCATCAAATCTGGGAAAGTAACACAATGATATTTTAATGATATTTTCAATTAAAATTCCTGGATGGCAAATACATTCCTTTCTCACCCTCATTGTATAATAGCAGATCTACTTCCTTTACATGAACAGGATAATTTCTATTTGCCAAAATGGTCACTCCTCTACTGCTCAACCCTTGGCAGACACAGTCCAGCATGTCTAGGCTGAAGGCTTTGTTTAAAAGTTCAGGAGAATTCTTGTTGTTTGTCTTGATGGAAGCACATTCCATCTATGAATTAGGACCTAAGAACCCACAGAGCTCAGATGTGTAAGGATAGAAAGCAAAGAAAAATCTCGAGTAGGTCTTTGGGAGCGATGAGAAACAGATCCACTTTTCTTTCCAGCCCTTAGTTGCTGGATCCAAGTATTTTACTTAACGGAACATGATACGATAGATGTTGACTTAGAGCTGTACAATAAATGCTGCAGGACCTTGCAAAGTACCATTTCTTAGCTAGCATCTCAGCTGCATCTTCACGTTTCTTCCATTGCTCTATTAGGAATGCAGCTTTTGTCTTGTGCTGTATGTAGTAAGATCCTACTCATGTGTCGATTGCCACACCTCCTTTTCTACTAATTGGCCCAATGCAATATGTGGCAATTCATGTGCATAGAAAGCTATATTTCTGAAGAAGGCTGAGTGAACTGGAGGGGCAGGATCTATTCTGTATGCATTTGTTCATTGGACAATATTATTTCATTGCCTGAAAGGTAATTCAAAATTAAATTTTAAAACTAAAAAGGACAGATTTGGAGTTCATTAGCTATCCCAATCCAAACCTATTTGTCTACTAGTTTTCTGTCAGCTAATGTCATTACTATCCAGCACCATGACCATACCAGAAATTTTAGAGTTACAGTTAGTAACTCCCTTGGTCCTCATTCTGTATCCAACCCATACTCAAAGACCATCAGCTGTATTTACTGCCCTTACCTTATTTTTAGGCACTGTATTTCTATTTTAGACAGTGGCAATACTTTGCTTGCTGGTCTCTTAATTCCATCCTTGCCTCCTCATCCTTTTTCTCCACTTAGCAGTGAGAGTAAACTTTCTATATCATAAACCAGATCATATCACTCCCACCCTTAAAATAAGGTAATGGCTTTTCATAACTATGCATAAATTATCAGGTCCATATTATGGAGCACTACACTCAACTTTACATGTTATCTCCCTGATCTGGTCTTTCTCATGCTAGTGTTCTATGTTTCCAATCTACCTATCTTTCATTGCCTCAAAAGCATCAAGTTCTTTCACATATCAGAGCCTTTGGCCATAATTTTCCCCTTTCCTGTTTTAGTCTCTCTCTAATTCTCAGTGTGTCTGATTCCCTCTCCTTCTTCAAGCCTTAGCTTGTTAAGCTAACTTAGAGAACTCTTCCATGCTTACTCTTGCTGGACAATGCCCCCACCTCTGAATCTGTTATCGTGTGTGATGCACTGTGATAATTCATATGGTTTACCATTCTTTACTTTTTAGTTCCTGATTGTCTCTCTACTCTAATAGACTTTGAGCTTTGTGCAAGCTTTGACTGTATCTGTTTTGTTGTTTTTGTTTGTGCGTATGCGTGTGTGTTTGTGTATATCAGGATTTCCCTAGAACACAATAGACTTTTATTATATATTTTACAAATATTTCTTAAACATCACTTTAATAAACATTAATTAACTATTAAAATAAATCATAGAAAGTTTTTGTCCTCATAGAAATTTCTACATTAAACATACCATATATCCAGAAGGCAAGCATGTATGCTTTTTCTAATTCATTTTTAAACATAAACAGTACCTTTGAAAGTTTCTTTACTCTTTTTGTGAGTTTAGGGCCAGAGTATAGCCATCAGAAGTAACATAAAAATTTAACAAAGTTAACATTTCAGATATGACACACGTAGTGTTCTAACAATTGAAACCTTAATATCCTTATTTGACAGCACATTACAGAAAGACTTCAAGAAGGTTTATGTAATTTCGGATTCTCAGAAGGAGGAATATTTATGCTAACCTCAGTTAGAAGAGGAGCAAATGAAATTACTTATATGGCACTTAAAGCTTTTCTTTATAGTTTTCGGAAATGTAAATATTTTACAGTGAAATACATAATATATTGAAACCAGCCATGTGGTTATTTATTAATGCTCTACCTTATTTTTTATACTTTTTATTGACTGAAGCCATGTATTTTCTTGAATGCCTTTGGTGTATCTTCCTTTTCTGCCATTTTTTTATCCTTATACTCAAGGACATTCATATGTATCTACATTTAAGCCAAACTCAAAGATATCCATGTATTATTTTGTACTTTCAACATTGACTCTGTTCTATTTATTCTTTTCATGTGGATGACAGCGTCTTCCTCCAGGATCATTTATAATATTTAAGAGGTCCACTCATGCCCTTCTCTGCAGGTCTGCATTATTGACTTTTTATTACTTGTCATTCATTGATTTGGGCTATTTGAAAATTTCCCAATTACTATATTTGGTTCTTCACCTAATTATTTTTGTGGAGTACCTACTATATTCCAATCACTGTTCTAGACTTTGAGGTTACTTTAGCTAAAAAGAACAGATATAAATCCCACATTTAAGAAGTATTTTAATAGGGACACATAGACATTAAAACTTAATAAATGAAACAAGAACTGCTATTTAAACAGACAAACAAACAAAAGAACAGGTAAAATGAATTGTAGAGGCACCTGACTGACTCAGTGGATCATGCAACTTTTGATCTTGGGGTTCTGAGTTCCACCCCCATGTGGGATATAGAGATTACCTAGATAAATAAAAACCTTAAAAAATTGCTAGTGTTATGATAGTTGGGAAGGGGAATGTTATTATTTTACTGGTTTTTATTTAGCTATTTTATATGAGGGAAAGTTTCCTGAAAAAGTGATCATTGAACAGATTTGAACTTAGTGAATGCAAGAGCGGTATGGATTCATGCAGAAAATGTATTACAATGGAATGGACTCATTAGTGGATAGAGTCCAGAGAGCATCACTGCATTGTTAGAAATAACATGAGACAACAATGTTGAAAGGTTAAGGCAAAACAGGTCAGAATGGAGATGGCTAGCAATACAGCTAGAAGTGAGATTCAGGCAGAACTCTTAAGTCTTAAAGCTATAGTAAGGACTTCTGTTTTTATTATAAGTCAAGCTGGAAACCCTTAAAGGGCCCTGATGGAAGTAGTGTATGTGATCTGACATTTGAATGCACACTTAGCTGCTGGATAAGGGACTATTCCAAAATTTTAAGGGAATATGATAGCTTTGACCAGGACAAAAGTAGTGGAAAGTAGGTTCTGCATATGTTTTGAAGCCAGAATCTAAGGCTTTCCTTTGGGAGATGCTATCAGTATGTGAACAAAAGATACTTTATATGTTTTATTCTAATATATTTATATATATATATATATATATATATATATTTCTAAAATATATATTCTATTCCATACCCATACCCATAAGATAACTATCTTAGGAGCATTAAGCACTTAATAGAAAAACTAAAGATAAAATACACATATTAGAGGAGGAGTCAAGATGGAGGAGGAGTAGCAGGCTGAGATGACATCAGGTAGCAGGAGATAAACTAGATAGTTTATCAAACCATTCTGAACACCCACAAATCCAATAGAGAAGAAGAGCAGCAATTCTAGAAACAGAAAATTGACCACTTTCTCAAAGGTAAGACCAGCAGAGAAATGAAGCCAAAGCAACGGGAAGATAGACTGTGGGGGGAGGGGCCAGCTCCCAGCAAGTGGCAAAGCAACAGAGCACAAAATCAGAACATTTAAAAGTCTGCTCCACTGAGGGACATCGCTCCAGAGGCTAAGCTGTGGTGAAGCCCACATGGGGACACCGTGGTCTCAGGTCCTGCAGGGTCACAGAAGGATCAGGGGTGTCTGAGTGCAGCAGAGCTCACAGGTATTAGAGCAGGGAAGCTGGCTACAGAGATGGAGGTGAGGAGTGAGCTCTCAATTAGGGGTTACCTTGAACTGTGATCCGTGGCAGAGTCAGACCACTGCTCTTTGAGCAAGAACCCCACAAGATCCAGAGAGACCCCCCTGGAAGAGTGCAGGGATCTGCAGGGTTTGGAGATTCCAGGCAGAGCTATGTGCCAGAAATAGAGATGCTTGGTCAGAGACTGGGTGAACTAGGAGGGCAGCCAGAAGCCAGGGAGATGGTGGTGACTGAGTGCTTTCCTCTAAGGATGCACTGAGGAGTGGGGCCCCAAGCTCTCAGCTCCCTGGGGCCAGAGATTGGTAGGTGACATTTTCACTCTCATCCTCCAGAACTTTAAGGAAGCATTCTGGAAACAAAACATCCCAAAAGCAAACTTGAGCGGATTACTTAGCCTAGGCCCTGGTAAGGGTGGTGCAATTCCACCGTGGGCAAACACATTTGAGAAGCACAACAACAAGCCCCTCCCCCAGAAGATCAGCAAGAAATCCAGCCAAGACCAAGTTCACTTACCAAGGAGAATGGCAGAATTCCAGAGGAAGAGAAAACATAGCATAGAATTCAAAGCTTTCTCCCCATGATTCTTTAATCTTGCAAAATTAATTAATTATTTTTAAGTTTATTTTTTCTTGTGCTAAACTTTTTTAATTTTCCTCTTTCTTCTTTTAATGTTTCATAACTAGTTTATCTTAACAATACCTTTCATAAAAAAAAATCTTTCTGAAACTTCATTACTATAGTCATATATTATCCTTTATTGTATCTAACTTTATTTTTTGTATATGCATAGGGTTTTTTCTTCTAAAAAAATTTGGGATACAAATTCTAATAGATCAAAATATACCCTAAATCTAGCACAGGGTTTTGTTCTAGTCTCCAGCCTGAGAAAATTCAATCCACTTTCTTTTTCTTTATTCCCCCAA
Source organism: Mustela nigripes (assembly GCF_022355385.1). Classification (NCBI taxonomy): domain Eukaryota; kingdom Metazoa; phylum Chordata; class Mammalia; order Carnivora; family Mustelidae; genus Mustela; species Mustela nigripes. Next base: position 167,568,258 of record NC_081558.1, on the reverse strand, counting down.
CCAACTTAACTTATCAACTCCTTTTTTAGAATTTTTTTTAAATTTTCATCTTTATAGTCATATTCCATCCTTTCATCATGTTTACCCTTATATATGTTTTTTACTCTTTAAAATTTTGAGAGGTAATTTCTTCTAAGAGACCAAAATACTCCCAAAACTGAGTGGATGACCCTGCTCTATTTACCAGTCTAATATACATATTTTCTTTTTTTTTTCTGAACTTCCTTTTTTCCCTTCTCCCCCCAATGATTTGGGGTCTCTTATGATTTGGTTAAAGCACATTTTCCTGGGGTCTTTGCCACCCTTTTAGTATTTTATTCTCTTCTTCATATATTCTTTGTTTATTATTATTATTTTTTACTCCTTCATATATTCTTATCCAGATAAAATGACAAGGCAGAAAAATCACTGCAAAAAAAAAAAAAAAAAAAAAAAGAAAAAGAACAGAGGCAATACCAAAACGCTAGGAACCTAATCAATACAGACTTTGGTAATATGTCAGATTTAGAGTTCAGAATGACAATTCTCAAGGTGATAGCTGGACTCAGAAAAGGCATGGAAGATATTAGAGAAATGCTGTCTGGAGAAATAAAAGCCCTTTCTGGAGAAATAAAAGAACTAAAATCTAACCATGCTGAAATTTTAAAAAAAGCTATTAATGAGATGCAATAAAAAAATGGATGCTCTTACTGCTAGGATAAATAAGGCAGAAGAGAGAGTTAGTGATATAGAAGACCAAATGACAGAGAATAAAGAAGCTGAGCAAAAGAGAGACAAACAACTACTGGACCACGAGGGGAGAATTTGAGAGATAAGTGATACCAGAAGATGAAATAATATTAGAATAATTTGGATTCCAGAAGAAGAAGAGAGAGGGCAACAGAAGGTATATTGGAATGAATTGTTATAGAGAATTTACCTAATATGGCAAAGGGAACAAGCATCAAAATCCAGGAGGCACAGAGAACCTTGATCAAAATCAGTAAGAATAGGTCCACACCCGGTCACCTAATAGTAAAATTTATAAATCTTAGCAACAAAGAGAAAATTCTGAAAGCAGCCTGGACAAGAAGTCTGTAAGATACAATGATAAAAATATTATATTGGCAGCAGACTTATCCACAGAGACCTGGCAGGCCAGAAAGAATTGGCAGAATATATACAGAACACTAAATGAGAAAAACATGCAGCTAAAGATACTATATCCAGGTAGGCTGTCATCAAAAATAGAGGAGAGATAAAAATCTTCCAGGACAAACAAAAATAAAAAGAATTTGTAAACACCAAACCAACTCTACAGGAAATATTGAAAGAGGTCCTCTAAGCAAAGAGAGAGCCTAAAAGTAGTAGACAAGAAAGGAACAGAGACAATATACAGAACAATTACCTTACAGGCAATACAATGGCACAAAATTCATATCTTTCAATAGTTACCCTGAATGTAAATGGGCTAAATGCCCCAACCAAAAGATATAGGGTATCAGAATGGATAAAAACAACAACAACAACAACAACAAAACTATCAATATGCTATCTACAAGAAACTCATTTTAGACCCAAAGACACCTCCAATTTAAAGTGAGAGGGTCAAAAACAACTTACCATGCCAATGGGCATCAAAAGAAAGCTGGGGTGGCAATCCTTATATCAGATCAATTAGATTTTAAGCCAAAGACTATAATAAGAAATGAAGGAGGACACTATATCATACTCAAATCATCTGTCCAACAAGAAGATCTAACAATTTTAAATATCTATGCCCCTAACATGGGAGCAGCCAAATATATAAACCAATTAATAATAAAATCAAAGAAACACATTAATAATAATACAATAATAGTAGGGGACTTTAACACCTCCCTCACTGAAATGGACAGATCATCCAAACAAAAGATTAACAAAGAAATAAAGGCCTTAAATGACACACTGTACCAGAGGGACATCACAGACATGTTCAGAACATTCCATCCCAAAGCAACAGAATACACATTCTTCTCTAGTGCATATGGAACATTCTCCATCCTGGATCACATCCTGGATCACAAATCAGGTCTTAACCTGTACCAAAAGATTGGGATCATTCCCTGCCTATTTTCAGACCATAATGCTCTGAAGCTAGAACTCAAGCACAAGAGGAAATTTGGAAAGAACCCAAACACATGCAGCCTAAAGAGCATCCTAGTAAAGAATGAATGAGTCAACCAGGAAATTAAAGAGCAATTGAAAAAATTCATGGAAACAAACGATAATGAAAACACAACTGTTTAAAATCTGTGGGACACGGCATAGGCAGTCCTGAGAGGATATAGCAATAAAAACTATTCTCAAGAAACAAGAAAGTTCTCAAATACACAACCTAACCCTACACCTAAAGGAGCTGGAGAAAGAACAACAAAGAAAGCCTAAACCCAGAAGGAGAAGAGAAATAATAAAGATCAGAGCAGAAATCAATGAAATAGAAACCCCCCAAAAAGAAATAATTGAACAAAACTAGGAGCTGATTCTTTGAAAGAATTAGTAAGATTGATAAACCTATGGCCAGACTTATCAAAAAGACAAGAGAAGGGACCCCCAAAAATAAAATCATGAATGAAAGAGGAAAGATCACCACCAACACCAAGAAAATACAAAAAATTATAAGAACATATTATGGGCAATTTATGCCAGCAAATTTGACAATCTGGAAGAAATGGATGCACTCCTAGAGACATATAAAATATCACAACTAAACTAGGAAGAAAAGAAAACCTGAACAGATCCATAACACGTAAGGAGATTGAAACAGTCATCAAAAATCTCCCAACAAACAAGAGCCAGGGCCTGATGGCTTCCCAAAGGAGTTCTACCAAACACTTAAAGAAGAATTAATTCTTAACCAGACTGGTTATAGCAGCACTGTCCACAATAGCCAAACTATGGAAAGAACCTAGATGTCCATCAACAGATGAGTGGATAAAGAAGTGGTCTATATATACAATGGAATACTATGAGCCATCAAAAGAAATGATATTGCCATTTATGATAATGTGGACGGAACTAGAGGGTAATATGTTTAGCGTAAAAAGTCAATCAGAGAAAGACAATTATCTTATGATATTACTTCAATGTGTTTTTACTATTGAAATAAAATAATAAATTTACATATCTCCAGAGGATGGGTGAAAATGACCTCAATATATGGAAATAACTAATTTGATTACAGAAATTACCTTTAGTGCACAGAAACACACAAATGCATTCACATACATACATATCTTCCATTTAGCATTTCAGTTCCAGTGTGTTGTTTAGATAGCTCTGACATTTATTTCCTTTACTTTCATTTCCTCTTTCCGTTAATGTTTGTCTGTGTGTCTGTCTCTCCTACTTGTTTGACTTTTATCTGTATTATCCACTCTTCTCAAAATTTGAAGTGAATCAGGAAATTATTTAAAAATTTAAAGTGAGTGAGAAAATGAAAAATACAGCTAAAATCATGTAGTCATTTTCATTAAGATTATTGAAATAGCTTAATTTTGATTGATTTTTGATTATAGTAATTATTTTAATAATTGAATCAAATTATCTATTATTCAATCTCTACACAATTCTGAATTTAGTCTTTATAATGTAAAAAAACAAAAAATTCAACCATACTTGATATAATGTTTAAGTGTAAAATCCTAGATAGTTAGCAAAATAATATAGGAATTTAAAAAATTAAATAGTGTTTATCATGCAAAATACAAAATTAAATGTAGTATTATTTCCCTATATTATTTTATCTATATTTTAAAGTACAGCTAAATTTTTCTTCTTCATGCTACTAAGAAAGATAAGCAGAAGTGAAGTGAAAAGTGAATTTTTTTTAATAGTACCAATACCTCGTGGATAGAGTGAATTATTGACTTTGGTTCTTCATGCTGTCTTGTAGCCATAATCTTTACCACTTAACATCAAAATTCTTCCCACGGGTTAGAATACCCATTCCTCTACCTTGATTTTGAGTTTAGCTGTGTGAGTTACTTTTTGGATGGAGTGTTAGTGGATGTGACATAGCAGAGGTTTAAGATGCTTTTGTGCGATTGGCCTCTCCCATTTGCATTTCTCCATAGCCAAGAGAAGAGTTTCCCTTAAGCATCACCTGTGTCTTTAACCTAAGCTTAAGAATGATCTCCTATGGCACATAGCCAACCTAACTGAACTGTAAACAAGCAGCATGGAGTACAGGTGCCTCAGCTATGTTGGCTTAAAGCAGTGCTGCTCCCAACAACCATACCTTACAGAGGAAATAAGTATTTTGTTTTGTTTTGTTTTATTGTTGTTTTGTGTGTGTGTATGTCTGTTCAGGGCTGAATTGTGTCATCTAAAAAAAATATTGAAGTCCTACTTCCTGGTACCTGTAAATGTGAACTTAGTTGAATAGAGTGTCTCTGGAAATGATCTAGTCAAAATAAGGTCATTAGGGTGGATCCTAATCCACTAATCCCTAAAAAGGGAAAATTTGCATACAAAGATCAAGGCAGGGAGAACATCATGTGAAGATAAAAAAAGAGATGATGGTTTTCATCCACATGTCAAGATATGCCAAACGTTGCTGGCAAACCACCAAAAGCTAAGAGAGAGACAAGGAACACATTTTCACTCACAGAAGAAACCTCAGAAGAAATAAACCTTGTCTTGACCTCAGTCTTCTAGCCTCCAGAAATGTGACAATAAATATCTGAAGTTGCTAAGTTTGTGGCACTTTGTTATTGTTGAATGTGACTAAAATTTTGTGATTTGTACCACAACAATAAGTGATTTAATGTTATTTCTATTTATGCCACTAGCAGTTTTTTATTTAGAAAATATAAAGAACAGTGAAAAAAAATCTTCCACAATGTCCCTACCCAGAGCCTCTTTTCTGGCCTGTTTTTATTTAATTGATAATTTTAAATCAAGGATATAAATATATCTATCCATCTAACTATGTATCTACTATATGTCTTTTTATGTCTATTGATTATATAACTCATCCAATTTTTGTCTTATATTAGAACATACAAATTTTATATGAGTCTTCATAAGTAACATTTACACAATGTCCACTACATTGTACAGAACTCTATAATTAACTGTACATTACCAATTTTCTTACTCAAAATTACTAACAATATAAATGTTGGCAGTGAAGGTCAAAATTCAGGCAACAGAGAAACAAATATCCAAAATAAAAATTGAGCAAACCGAAATGCTATAAATTTCATAAAAGACTCCTGTTACATAGATTAAAACACATTTAATAATTAAATTATGATAATCATGTCTATATATTCAAGATTGCATGAAAATTACATGGCAAGAAAGACCTCAGTTTGAACAGCCACTTCAGAAAATCTAGAAAATTAAAGCAGACTCATTTACACAAAAACAATGAAACCTTCTAGAAATCTCATTGAGATTAATAACAGAGTGCTAGTAGCTAAAGGGTCTAGAGCTAGTAAAACAATATTTACTTAAATTCTAGGTAGAAGTGCCTGGATTAGGACTGCTGCCATATGCAAGTAACAAAACTGAATAGTAGTTAGAGGTTTACTTTTTCCCATAAATAGAAGTCTAGAGATAGTTGATTTCAGGCACTGATTCATGGCTAGCATCTTTACAATTCTCTTGACATTTCCCTCATGCTCCACATTTTATTGTTATAAGATGGTCTATAGCTTCAAATATCTGATGGAGATAATAGTAAGATAGAATAGATGGCAAATGTCTCATTTGTCACTTTTATTCCAGAAAAGAAAAAGTTTTCCCCAAAATACTAGGCAGACGTAAGCCTTTCTTTCATAAACTGAAAGTTAGCACATGGTTAACTCTAAAAATAGAAATTATGAGTCAAAATTTAGCCTATAGAGAAAGAAGTTTGCCAAATAAACAGAAATTACTACAATGAATAGATATCTGAGAATGTCAAGATAAGTTTTGCCAAATTATTTGAGAAAGAAGATTGTAAGATGTGAAGAAACTGAATGTTTTTTGAATTATAATGCAAGTGTTGTAATAGCATCAAGATAGAAAATCTATGTAAAAACAGCAATATTAGTATTTGTACCTTCTCTGGCAGTAGTAATGGAAGTTTAAAAAGGTAACCTTTAGTGTGCCTGGGTGATTCAGTTGGCTGAATGTCCAACTCTCAGTTTTGGTTCATGTCATGATTGCAGGGTTGTGCGATTGAGCTCCACCTCAGGCTCCACACTTAGCACAGAGTCTGCTTGAGGTTCTCACCTTCTCCCTCTGCCCCTCCCCCTTCTCATGCTCTCCCTCTGTCTAAATAAAATAAATAAATAAATAAAATATTTTAAAAAGGGGAAGCCTTAGAACAAAGATTAGACTCCAGTAGAGGCATGGGTGATTTCTGTGATGGATGAAGTGGCATAAACCCACAGGGATTATCAAAGAAAAAAGGACAACCTAACGGGTTTGGGATACCATGACTCTACTAATCAAGACTCAGAATTAATGATCATTGGATTTAGTGACCATACCCAAGATTCTCACGCCTCTTTCTTTCTCTGACCCTCTCTAGTCTCCCAACCAATTTTTACCACATCAACAAGGCCGTTGTATTCAGAATTCAAACTATATCCATTGAATTAAAACAAATGTGAGAGAAAGCCATCAATACTTCTTGTGCTAGGCAATTTCCAAGTGAACTCTCTTCAGTATAAAAACAGTTTCATCTTTGATTTTATATGTGATAAATTTTGTGATACCAATATTATTTGATATAAAGGAAGTCATTTCCTTAAAATGTATTTAAATGTAATCTTTAAAAATTGAGTTTTTTCAGTATATAATAGTTATTGGAAATAAGTTTTGTGTCTTACTACCTACCTAACATATTTACCAGTCAAATATATCTATAATTTTAATACTTTGGCTTTTCTTATTAAGTTAGAGTTCCTATGAACTTCATTATTGAAAATATAGAATATACCTTATTTGTTATAAAAAAAATCATCCAATCATAATCTGGTAAATGATCTGATTTTTATAAGAATCATTTTCTTCCTATCAATCCACATTCTATTATTTAATTATAGTTTCCCATGTGAAATGATAATAATAATAATATCTAACATTTACCTTGTAGAGCCACTTTAGAGTGGCTGCTCTACAAGAGGCACTATGTTGTGTATTGAGTTTATTAAGATAAAGAATATGAAGGATGCTTGAGTGGCTCAGGCAATTAAGCATCTGCCTTTAGCTCAAGTCATGATCCCAGGGTCCTGGGATTGAGTCCTGTATCAGGCTCCATGCTCAGCAGGGAATCTGCTTCTCCCTCTGCCTGCTCTTGCTCTCTCTGACAGATGAATAAATAAAATCTTAAAGAAAAAGATAAAGAATATGAAACTGGTCACAATTTGAAATTTTTAAAAAAATATGATTTATAATAACACCCTCAAAAATTAAACAGGTATAAACCTAACAAAATATTTATGGCTTATAACTATTTGTTATAAGCCATAGATATATGGTTATATAACCAGGCAGCAACCTCTTCGACCTCAACCGCAGCAACATCTTCCTAGGAACATCGCCAAAGGCAAGGGAAGCAAGGGCAAAAATGAAATTGGGATTTCATCAAGATCAAAAGCTTTTGCACAGCAAAGGAAACAGTTAAAAAAATCAAAAGACAACTGACAGAATGGGAGAAGATATTTGCAAACGACATATCAGATAAAGGGCTAGTGTCCAAAATCTATAAAGAACTTAGCAAACTCAATACTCAAAGAACAAATAATCCAATCAAGAGATGAGCAGAGGACATGAACAGACATTTCTGCAAAGAAGACATCCAGATGGCCAACAGACACATGAAAAAGTGCTCCATATCACTCGGCATCAGGGAAATACAAATCAAAACCACAGTGAGATATCACCTCATACCAGTCAGAATGGCTAAAATCAACAAGTCAGAAAATGACAGATGCTGTCGAGGATGCGGAGAAAGGGGAATCCTCCTACACTGTTGGTGTGAATGCAAGCTGGTGCAAACACTCTGGAAAACAGCATGGAGGTTCCTCAAAATGTTGAAAATAGAACTGCCCTATGACCCAGCAATTACACTACTGGGTATTTACCCTAAAGATACAAACGTAGTGATCTGAAGGGGCACGTGCACCCGAATGTTTATAGCAGCAATGTCCACAATAGCCAAACTATGGAAAG
>NC_081558.1:167547461-167559668 GCF_022355385.1 Mustela nigripes | reverse complement strand
AGTGGGTAGGAGAAGAATAAATGAAACAAGATGGGATTGGGAGGGAGACAAACCATAAGTGAAGTGACTCTTAATCTCACAAAACAAACAGAGGGTTGCTGGGGGGAGGGGGGCTAGGAGAAGGGGGGTGGGGTTATGGACACTGGGGAGGGTATGTGCTTTGGTGAGTGCTGTGAAGTGTGTAAACCTGGCGATTCACAGACCTGTACCCCTGGGGATAAAAATATATGTTTATAAAAAATAAAAAATTTTAAAAAAAGAGGCAAAGGACCTAGAATAGCCCTTAAAATACCAAAGAGGAAGAAGAACCAAGAGGAATGACTCACATTACCTCATATTACCACTTACTTTATGGCTATAATAATCAAGAGAGTATGCTATTAGAGAAAAAAAAGACACAAAAATAAATGAAAAAGAATAAAGAGCCACTATAAAGACCCATATAAATAAAGTCAACTGATCTTTAACAAAGGAGAGAAGATCAAATAATGGAGAAAGGATAACCTTCTCAACAATGGTGTTGGAACAATTAGAAATGTTCTTCCCATGCAAAGGCAAAAGGTACCTAGACATATGCCATAACATTTCATAAAAATTAACTATAAATGAAACATAGAATTAATAGAAAATGCAAAAGTATAAAACATCCTGAAGAAAACAGGAGAAAATCTTCCTGACTTTGGTTTTGGTGATGAGTTTTTAAATGCACCCCAGTAGCATGACTCATAAAGAGAAAAATGGTAAGTAAGTTGGGTTTTATTAAAATTAAAAACTTCTGTTCTTAAAAGATACTGCTAATAAAATGAAAAAAAAATGTCACATTGGAAGAAAACATTTTTAAAATACATACAGATAGAAGATGTATACAGACTATTTACAGAATGCTTAAAACTCAAAAATAGACAAATACTCCAATTAAAATATAGACAGAAGAGATTAACAGACACATCGCCAGGGAAGACACATCCATGGTAGCACTCAGAGGGAAATTTATAGCTGTAGAGATCTACATTAAAAAGAAGAAAAATCTCAAATCAATAACCTTACTTTACATCTTAAGGAACTAGAAAAAGAATAACAAACTGAACTCAAACTAACCAGGATAAAAGAAGTAATAAAGAGTAGAGTAGAAACAAGCAAAATAATAGAAATACAATAGAGAAAATGAGCAAAACCAAAAGTGTGCTTTTAAAAATATCAACATAATTGGTTAACCAATTTTTTTTGGTTTATTGACCAATAACAAAAGAGAGAAGACATAGATTATGAAGTCAGGAATGAAAATAGAACCATTTACTACAGACCTCGGAGAATTAAAAAGAATTATAAAAAAACACTTATATATGAACACTTATACACCAACAAATTAGATAGCCAACATAAACTAATGAAAAAACATCTGAATCAAACTATACAAAATAAAAAGGTTGAATTAATAATAAAAATCTTCTCATCAAATAAATTCCAGTACCAGATAATTTCAGGGATAAATTTTGCCAAACTTTAAAAGAAAAAAATCAATACCAATCCCATTTGAAATTATTCCAAAACATAGAAGAGACGAGAAAACTTCCTAACTCATTCTATGAGGCCAGGAATACAAGGATACCCAGGTTAAATATTTGTTTTAATACTTCTAGCTAACATGTGTTATAAGTTCTGGTTAAGACATCTCAAGAAAGAGAAATAAATGGGATCCAAATACAACAGGAAGAAGTAACACTATCCCTTACATGTAGATAATTGATCTATATATATAGAAAACATTAAATAAATCACACAAGGAAACTGATAACTATAAATGAATTCACCAGAGTTGTAAGATACAAGATCGGCACTCAAAAATCAGTTGTACTTCTGTACAGTTGCAATGAACAGTCCAAAAAGGAAATTAAGAAAATGATGCCATTTACAATAGCATCACTATAAAAATTAAATAACTGGAAATTAATTTAAGTGAATGAAATTCTCTACACCAAATACTACAGTACTTTTCCGTACAGTTGCAATGAGCAGTCCGAAAAGAAAATTAAGGGGTGCCTGGGTGGCTCAGTGGGTTAAGCCGCTGCCTTCGGCTCAGGTCATGATCTCAGGGTCCTGGGATCGAGTCCCACATCAGGCTCTCTGCTTAGCAGGGAGCCTGCTTCCTCCTCTCTCTCTCTCTCTCTCTGCCTGCCTCTCTGCCTACTTGTAATCTCTCTCTGTCAAATAAATAAAATCTTTAAAAAAAAAAAGAAAATTAAGAAAACGATGCCATTTACAATAGCATCACTATAAAAATAAAATAACTAGAAATTAATTTAAGTGAATCAAAGGCTCTACACCAAAGACTACAATACTTTGCCCAAAGGAATTAAGGAAGACATAAACAAATGAAAAGATAATCCACATTTATTGATTGGAAGACATCTTTTTAAAGATGGAAATAGTCTCAAAGTGATCTGTAGATTCAAGGCAATTTCTACCAAAATCCCCAATTGCCTTTTTTGCAGAAATAGAAAAGCCAATCTTAAAATTTACAACGAATTGTAAAGAACTCAGAATAGTCTACCCAATCTTGTAAAAGGAGTTGGAGGACTTATACTCCAATTTTGAAACTTACTACAATGCTACAGTAATAAAAACAGCATGGTACTGGCATAAGGTTAAATATAGGGATTAATGGAATAGAATTGAGAGTCCAGAAATTAATCCATACATCTATGGTCAGTTGACTTTTGGCAAGGCTACCTAAATCAACCATATAGTGATCTCTTGAACAAATTGTGCTAAGACAGGCAAAACAATGATGTTAGATTATTACCTCACACAATATAACAAAAATTAACTCAGGTCTAAATATGAGTCTAAATATGAACTAATACAATAAAACTCTCTGAAGAAGACATAGAAGTACCTCCTCAGGACCTTGGTTTTGGCAAGACATTTTTAGATATGAAACAGAACATACAACCAACAAAATAAAAAATATACAATTTGTACCTCATCAAAATTTAAAATTTTCTGTATCAAAGGATACTTCAAGAAAGTGAAAAGACCACTCACGAAGTAGGAGAAAATATTTACAGATCTTATATATGATAAAAGTCTAATAACTCCTACAATTTAACAACAGTAATAAGATAACACAATAAAAAATGAGGAAAGGATTGAATAGGCATTTCTCTAAATATATATATGTACTACATTATATTATTGATATTATATATTTATATTATTTTATGCTATATATCAAATATGTTATATATGTTATATATTTTACATATTATATATTATTTTTATATATATTTTACTATGCACACACACACACATACACTCATGACCAAGAAGCATAGAAAAATGTGTATAATAACATCAGTCATGAGAGAAATGCAAATCAAAACTGCAATACGAGTCCACTGCTCTAGATTAAATATAACAAAGCAAAAAGGAAAGTTAAGTGTTGGCAAAGATGTGGAAAATTTGGAACCCTCATACATTGCTGATGAGAACAAAATGGTACACCTTTTGTGGAAAATGCTTTGGCAGTTCTCCAAAAAATTAAACAGAGAACTACCATATGAGCCTGCCAAATCCTGCCCTAGATACATACCCAAAAGAATTGAAAAGAGATACTCAAAACACTTGTATACAAATGTTTCTAGCAACACTATTCAAATAGGAAAAAAAAAAAAAAAAAAAGGAAACAACTCAAATGCCTATCAGTGGATTAATGGATTAACAAAATGTGGTATATCCATACAGAGAAATATTATTTAGCCATAAAAGGGAATTAAATATTATTACATACTACACCATAGATGAATCACAAAAATATTATACTGAGTGAAAAAAGCAGACACAATTTATAATTATGTTTACTGTATAATTATACAGTATAATTATTATAAAGTATAATTATACTTTACTGTGTAATTATTACTGTATAATTATATTTGTATGAAGTATCTAAAATAGTAAAATCTATGGAGTCAGAAATGAATAATGTTTGCCATGGACTGTGGGGAGAGCAAATAGGGAGTGGGTACTCAACCCATAGAAGACTTCTGTTTGGGGTGACAAAAATTGCTAGAACTAGATAGTGGTAATAGTTACCCAACATTGTGAATGTAGTTAAGGCTGCTGAACTATACATTTTAAAATGATTAAAATGGAAAATTTTATGTTATACATATTTTAACAAAATTAAAAGAAATCAAGTTTGTTCTTAGAATCAATCAAGTGTTTAGAACGCTCCACAGAGGTCCAGAAGGAGAAGGAGAGAATGGACTTGGAAATAATTCTGAGCCATATTTAAAAAACTTAGATACCCCCGTTCTATTATTTCCTAAAAGGGTTGTGGAATATGGGTTTTGGTGAGTAACTTAGGTTAGATTTATATGTAACCAAGATTCCCACCCTGAATGTAGGCAAAACTTTAAAGCATCTTTCACCTTCTTTTTCCATTACACCTTTTCCTTGGTATTACTTTGCATTATGCTCACGTAGTTTTCAGATTATTAAAGACATCTACTGAATCCTCTGCTCACTGAAATACCCCAAAGGTTTTTTTCTTCTTCTTCTTTTTCTTCATCAAAATTCTTTGGCCTTATTAACTTATTACCTGAGGTCTCTACCCTTTGGAGTGAATTGTATAAGCCAACTAATGGAAATATATTAGTGACTAAAAAATTCAATTGACATAATTCAATTCAATAAACACTTATTGAGTAGCTTCTCTGGTTAAGCTTCAGTTCATATTAATGGGACATAAAGTAAGTATAAAAGAGATGGTATAAAAAAAAATCGTCTAATGGGATGGGAATTACATTATACCAGGAAGAATAAAAAGAAAAAAGACTCATTCTAAACAATAATATCAATGACAATAATAATAGAGTATATTTATATTTTTTCACTTTGTTCTAAGTTTAGTATTTGTTCTGTGTTTAACATTTTAATGTATTAGCTCAAATTTTCAAAATGACCTAACAAATTAGATCCTAGCATTATCTTATTTCTACAGATGAGGAAATTTAATCAAGGACTTTCCATGATTTATTCAAAGTGACTTATTTTGGTAAGTGGAAAAATGGAATTTGAACTCAGAAATACCTAATCTTGAAGTGTTCTCTCCATTGACTCCATTATATTATCTACTGTGCCTAATTCATTAGGTGTGCATATAGAAAATACGGATATTTATTATGCATATCTGTTTTTTATATATCAGTCCTAATTATATTTTAAACCACCATTATGTTATTTAGGGAATCCAGTCTCAGCTAATTCAAGATGCTGTCTCTCTTTACTAGAATTGTTCTGAATTTAAGTGTGTTTCAAGGTGTGTGTGTATGTGTGGCAGAATATTCTAGCCATTTAATAAGAACTTTTATCTCTTTATTCAGCCATTGAATTTGATATCATTATTCTGTTCCAAAGATTAATCTGTGACCTACCAATCTGTTGTCCCTTTATCCTACCCAGAAGTTCCCTTCCCCTCTCTTCTGTCAGATTCAGAATCCAGTCTTCAGACCATGAGAATTTCACATACCCATTTAACATCACTCTTCAATTAATTTTTTCAACATAGTATCCCACCAGAGTGTGAATATGTGTTTTTATCTGTTCAGTAACCTTGCTCTTTATGTATCTTAACCATGTTAAAGAATAGAACAAGTAATTTTACATCCATTTTACAGAAAAGAAAATTGAAGCTTTCCATATTATGTAACTTTCTGAATGTTATGTGACTAAAATCTGGTAGAATGAGTAAAATGATCCAAATCTTTCTGTTTTTCCAGTGTAGAGTTTTGAAAGTAAAATAAAAGTGCTATGGAAATTTATCAAAGAAAGAGATTATGTGTGGTCAGAATGGTGAAGTAGGAAGAGAATAGGATCATTAAAATAAGATCAGAAGAGGCTTTAAGACAGAAGTATTACTTGAAATAGATACTGAAGAAAAAGGAACATTTTAATATTAAAGGATTGGGTTGAATGGGTGCAGGAGAAAGAAGAAAGGGGCTATTAAAAAAAAAAAGAGTAGAGAAGAATAGTACCAACTTTTCCAGGTTTTTGCATATAACAGGGATTTGTATTAGAGCACCTACTTTGGGTGCAGGTATTCTAATAAACCCGAAAGAATCACGAGTTCTGCTCTCTGTATCCAACTAGTTTACACTCTATTTCATCATGAATTAATGTTCTGTTTATGCTTCATAATACATATTTATGTTTACAGGGCCCTTCAATATTTAATTTAAAACTATGAATGATAACAATGCTCTATCACATGTAGCAGTGGAAAGAATATTTGGATACAAGGAAGCATTCTGAAATACCTAAATAGACAGCCTGCAGACTACTTATGCAAAAAGAGATAATGTTATTCATATTCTATGGTAGTAAGGCATCACTGAGAAAGTGAATTAGGGAGCTGAAAAATTTTACAGAAAATTTAGTGGACCATGTCTTAGGCATCCATTATATTAGAAGTACTTTACACAGGCTGATTAATTTAATCTGCATAACCCTACTAGTTTGGCATTGTTTTCCTTACTTTAACAGTAGGACAGATATGGTTTAAGCATAAGAACTTGTTAATAAGTTGGCTGGGAATTGAATGCAAGTCTTTTTTACTCCAAAGTCCTGTAGTTCACATTTATTTTAGCATGGCAGATTTTTAAACATAGGGAATAATTGAAAGAACGAAACAATGAGCATACATATGCACAACACTTTCCATATATTTTAACATTTTGCCCCATTTGCTCCATCTATCTAGAGAGAGATAATTTACATTAAAAATCCAACTTATTAATAAAGGAAGAGTTTAATGAATTTTGATGGGCAGATATAGTAATGTAAACTTTTTTAAAAAAATATTTTTATTCATTCATTTGGCAGAGATCGCAAGTAGGCAGAGAGGCAGGCAGAGAGGGAGAAGCAGGCTCCCCACCGAGCAGAGAGCCTGATTCGGGGCCCAGTGCCAGGACCCTGAGGAGATCATGACCTGAGCCGAAAGCAAAGGCTTTAACCCACCGAGCCACCCAGGTGCCCCAGTAACATAAACGTTATTACAATCAAGATCTGAGATATTTTCATAGCCCTGAAAATTTACCATCAGTCCCTTTGTAGTCCATCTGTTTGCCTCATCTCCATCCCTGGTACATACTTACCTGCTTTCTTTCCCTCTAGTTTTACAATTTCTCAAATGTCATATCACTGAATTCAGGTCATATTTAATCTTCTGTATTTGGTTTCTTTCACTTAACATGTTTTTGAGTATCAATATTTTGTTGCATATATTACTAGTTCATTACATTTTATTGTAAAGTAGCATACCATTAAATAGTGATATACTAAATTTTTTTAACCACTCTTAAATTGTTAGACCCTGCAATTTTTCCAGTATTTACCTATTATGAATGAAGCTAATGTAAATAATTATTTGCAGATTTTGTATAGTCATATATTTTCATATCTCCTGAGTAAAACCTAGAAAGGATGTCACAAGTTAATAGGTTAATTGTATATGTAACTTAACAAGAAACTTTCAAGCTGTTTTCCAGAATATCTGTACTATTTTCTACTCCTACTAGCAATTTATGAGAGTTCTTTTTAATATGCAACTTCATCAAAACTTGAAACTATCATTCTTTTTATATTTTAGCTATTCTAAACTGAGGGTTGCTGGAAGGGAGGTGGGCAGTGGAATTGGCTAAACGGGTGATGGGTATTAAGGAGGGCACTTCTTGTGATGAGCACTGGCTGTTGTGCGTAGGTGATGAATCACTAATTTCTACTCCTGAAACTAATATTACACTATATATTAACTAAAAAGAATTAAAAGAAAAACTTGAAACCATAAAAATAAAATAAAATAAGCTATTGTGGTTGCTATTTGGAGGTTTGGCATTTCTCTGATACATCATGATGTTGAACGCCTTTCCATGTGCATATTTGCCTTGGTATATCTTTGTTGATATGCCATTTCAAACATTATTTATATTTTTATTTGATTATTTTACTATAATTCCTGTGTAAAAACGATTTTAAAAATATTTTGAACACACTTCTGTTGCTAAGTGTATGTTTTTCTTAGGCGTGTGTGCTGAAGAATTAAAGATTCTAATTTTTATGAAACCTGTAAACTATGATAGAGTCTGGTTATGGTTTTCTGTCCTTATATAGGAAAGGGGATAAGAAATTACATGTGCTTTCTCATTTGGTGCTGACTGGAAGTTCAAAGAAAGCAAACTCTGCGCCACACACAAGTACCCTAGCCCTAATTCCACCTCCTAACCATGATAAAAGCCCAAAGCCAATCTCCCTCTGCTCTCTCAACTTTTGAAGTTACTTGAGAGCCTACCCCAATCTCCCCAGAAAACCTTATTATGTGATTAATAAATCTTTTCATTCCCTCTTGGTGTGTATGTGTCATTGTAAGTCTTGATTATCTGTATTAATTGTCTTTTGTGGCTGTAACAAATTACCATGCTGTGGCTTAAAACAATACAAGTCTTATGGTTCTGTGTAATAGAAATTTCACTGGACTAAGATGAATGTGTTGGCATGGCTTTATTCCTTTATGGAGGGTCCAGGAGAAAATTTATTGCTTTGCCTTTTCTAACTTCTAGACACCACAAGCAATCCTTAGCTGATGGTTCATTTCTCTGTCTTCAAGCCAGCAACATAGCATCTTCAAATCTCTTTCTTACACTGATCCCTCTGCCTTTCTGTCACAGTTTTAAGAATTGCTATTTTTATATTGGGCTCATCCAGATAATCTAGGATAATCTCCCTATTTTAAGGTCAGCTAATTAAAAGGATTAATCCCATTTGCATCTTAACTCACTTTTGTCATATAACATAACCTACTCACAAGTCACAGGAATAGGGATGTGGACATCCTCGAGGGGCTATCATTCCATGTACCCCAACATCTGGAACAAATAATTTCCTCCACTGGATGAACACAACAAAATGCAAAGCTACAAAGATTCATTTTTACTATTTTCTTAAAAGAATGTTATAATTTTAGATTTTGTATTTAGGTCTATTTTCCATTTTTGATTAATTTTTTAATATGCCTTATTGTAGAGATAGAGTCAATTTCATATACGTATATTTCCAAAATTATTTCCAAAATAGTAGACATTTATTTATTAACATAATTATTTAATTATTCCATCAGTATTCGCTGAAAAGACTATCCTTTCTCCACTGAATTGTATTGGCATCTTTCTCAAAAATCTATTGACAATATATTTATGGATTATATGCTGTTCTATTATCTGTGTGTCTTTCTTGATAACTCCATGATGTCCTTATTATTATAAAATTTTGGTCTGTCTTAAAGTCAGTTAGTGTACACCCACAAATGATGCTGTCATTCAAATTATTTTGGCTACTTTTAGTCATTCTGAGTTTCCACATGCAGACTAGAATCAACTTGTCAAATTCTAAAAAACAAACAAGCAAACAAAACTAGTGGGAAGTTAAGGTCTTGTTGACTTAACAGAGTAATTTGGGAAGAACTGGAATCTAACAATACTGTCTTCTGATCCACTGCACAGTAAAATTATTTCTAAACATTTCTTGTTATTTTTTCCACTTTATTATATAAAGAATTTTTCAATTCAATTCCCAGTTATTTTGTTGACAGTAAACAGAAATTGATTTTGGCTTCATGATCTTTTATATGTGATCACATTTATAAACTGTATTTGATTTTTCTTCATCCTCTAGGATTCTCTATGAGTACTTCATGCTGGCCCAAGTGAAGCCTTTGATTTTTTCATACCAGTTGTAGGACTTTTACATCTTTTTCTTACTTTATTATGCTAACTGTGCTCATTGCATTCTGTCCAGTGTTAAAGAGAACAGGTAAGAGGATAAATCCTTGATTTGTTCCCAACCTTCACAGAGAAGGTTTCACCATTCTACTCAGTTCATCATTCTACTCAGTTTCCACATTAATTATGTTGGCTGTGCATTTCTCTTAGATATGTTTTTATTCTCATTTTTGGATTGTAGAAAATCTTTAATTTTGTTTTTTGAAAATTTTCGTTTTTTATTAAATGAATCAATTTCTACTTTGGGATCTAAGATGATAAGATTCTTTTGTTTTGCCTTTTGTTTCTTGATATGATGAAGTCCACTGACAAGTATTTGAATTTTCATGCAATCTTGAATTCCTGCCATAAACTTCCTACCTCACCCTTATTGTGGTCCTACTTAGAATTTTTTCAAATATGCAATGGTATGAAAGTGATACACATTCAGTAGAGACTGCACTCTGAATTTTGATCTTTTCCTGGCCTAAGGAAATGTAGTAAAACACTGTGTCATAATGCAGGGCAGCAGTGGGGAACTGCAACTCCTAGTTAGCCAGGGGATCATGAAAGTGAATAACTGATACAATTAAACCATTCTGTATTCATACAAACATTCTGTTTCTCACTTTCAGTACAATGTTAAAGAAGTTACATGAGCTATTCAACACTTTGTGTTAGATGAACTTTGTGTTAGATGATTTTGCCCAACTGTAGCTAATATAAGTGTTCTGAGTATATTTAAGGTAGAGTGGACAAAGCCATGATGTTCAGTGAGGTGTATTAAATGGATTTTGACTTATGCTATTTTCCACTTATGATGGGTTTATCAGAATATAACTGATTACTGATCTAATTTGCTAACATTTTGTTAAGAATTTGTTTTAGAGGGGTTCTTTTTTTTAAAAAAAAAATATTTATTTGACACAGAGAGAATAAGAGAGAGAGAACAAGAGCACAAGCAGGGGAAGCAGGAAAGGAGGAAGCAGATCCCCTGATGAGCAGGGAGCCCCTATGTGGGGCTCTATTCTTGGAACATGTTTCCTGCTGTTTGTTAATTGGGATTTTCTATAAATGCCAATTACATCAAGTTCATTATAGCGTTATCTCAATCTTCAATATACTTTTTTTTTTTTTTTTTGGTCTATTTGTTCTATCAGTTACAAAGAGAAAAGTGTCAAAATCTCAAGCCATAATTGTGTATTTGTCTATTTTTCCTTTAGGTTCTATCAGTTTTTATTTTTTCATTCATTTTGAAACCCTGTTATTAAGCACATATCCATTTAGGATTATTGTATCTTCTTGAGGAGTTGACCTATTACTTTTCTATAATGACCACTTTTATCCTTAGGAAAATTCCTTCTTCTAAAATCTCCTTAGTATGACATTAATATTTTCTGTTGATTAGTATTATCATGTAATAACTTTTCCTGCCCTTTTATGTCTTTCATTTCTTTACAGTTGAAATGTGTTTTTTATAGATGTCATACTGCTACCTTTTATTTTTTTAAAAAATCAAATCTTATAATATCTGCCTTTAATTGAAGTATTTATATAGTTGATATTCAATGTAATTTTTGGTATAGCTGGGTTTTAAGCCTATCATTTATCTATTTTATTTATTTATCTTTTCTTCTTGTTTGGGGCTCTTTTAAATTGGCTGAGCTTTTTTATATTTCTATTTTACCTCCCTTATTGACTAGCTAACTATACATTTTAATGTCATTTTAGGGTTATTTAAAATTATAACATGCATCTGTAACTTACAGACTATCTTCAATTATTATTATATCCTCTTCATATGTAATGTAATAAGTCTACAAGAACATAATGTTATTTCTTCCTTCTCATGCATTGTAGTATTTTTGTCACATATTTTATTTTATGTATATTGTAAAATCACAATACATAGTTACATTTTTTATTAAAACAGTTGTCATTTAAAGAAATTAGAAGTAAAGAAAATTCAGTTTATATTTACCCACATTTTTACCATTTTCTATACTTTTCTTTTTTTCTATAACTCAGTTAATTTTGATCTGCCATTTTATCATTTCTACCTAAAGAACTCCCATTAATATTTGTATTAGTCTAAGAGCACTGACAATGAATTCTTTCCCCCCTCTTTTAATCCCCTTTTTTAAAAAATTTTTTTATTTTTTATAAACATATATTTTTATCCCCAGGGGTACAGGTCTGTGAATCGCCAGGTTTACACACTTCACAGCACTCACCAAAGAACATACCCTCCCCAATGTCCATAATCCCACACCCTTCTCCCAAACCCCCTCCCCCCAGCAACCCTCTGTTTGTTTTGTGAGATGAAGAGTCACTTATGGTTTGTCTCCCTCCCAATCCCATCTTGTTTCATTGATTCTTCTCCTACCCACAT
>NC_081558.1:167546826-167547061 GCF_022355385.1 Mustela nigripes | reverse complement strand
GTTGAGGGTCTATTTCTGGGCTCTCTATTCTGTTCCATTGATCTATGTGCCAGTACCATGCTGTCTTGATGATGACAACTTTGTAATAGAGCTTGAAGTCCGGAATTGTGATGCCACTAACTTTGGCTTTCTTTTTCAATATCCCTTTGGCTATTCGAGGTCTTTTCTAGTTCCATATAAATTTTAGAATTATTTGTTCCATTTCTTTGAAAAAGATGGATGGTACTTTGATAAC
>NC_081558.1:167513625-167546726 GCF_022355385.1 Mustela nigripes | reverse complement strand
TTTTCAATATCCCTTTGGCTATTCGAGGTCTTTTCTAGTTCCATATAAATTTTAGAATTATTTGTTCCATTTCTTTGAAAAAGATGGATGGTACTTTGATAGGAATTGCATTAAATGTGTAGATTGCTTTAGGTAGCATAGATATTTTCACAATATTTATTCTTCCAATCCAGGAGCATGGAACGTTTTTCCATTTCTTTGTGTCTTCCTCAATTTCTTAATCCACTTATTTTTATTTCATTTGCAAAAAATAGGTTTGTAGGGCATGAGAATTTTCAAATAATATTTTTTAGTATTTTATGTCTTCCCACAGATATCTGACAGTTTTTGCAAGAAATTTAATTTCACAGGATGAAGTAATTACTTTTTTTATTTTATTCAAAATTTCTCATTACGTTTGTATTCCTTCAGCAGTTGAAAAATTAGGGGCACCTGGGTAGCTCAGTGGGTTGGGCCTCTGCCTTCAGCTCCAGTCATGATCTTGGGGTCCTGGGATTAGGCCCCACATTAGGATCTCTGCTCGGTGGGGAGCCTGCTTCCACCTCTCCCTCTGCCTGCCTCTCTGGCTACTTGTGATTTCGCTCTCTGTGTCAAATGAATAAATAAAATATTTTTTTAAAAATTATGTGGCTAGGGTGCCTCGGTGGCTCAGTGGGTTAAGCCTCTGCCTTCAGCTCAGGTCGTGATCTCAGGGTCCTGGGATCGAGTCCCACATCGGGCTCTCTGCTCAGCAGGGAGCCCGTTTCCTCCTCTCTCTCTCTCTGCCTGCCTCTCCATCTACTTGTAATCTCTCTCTGTCAAATAAATAAATAAAATCTTAAAAAAAATTATGTGGCTATTATTTGGTTCATTGGTTTGTTAGTCTTTTTTTTAGTGTTATTAGTTCTCCTACTTAGGGTTTTCAGATTTCTTCAATGTGGTTTTTAAATCTTTTGTTTATGTAGGAAAAATTTATTTCTTATTACTCTTTCATTCCTCTCTTTCAGTGATGGCAATTACAGACATTTTGGACTATTCAATATTGAGACAATGTTGTGTTCTGTTTTTTCCCCCATTATTCTGTTTTTGTGTTTCAGTTGGATTATTTCTATTCATATATATTCAAAACAGTTGATTCTTTTCTTTGCTATGTAAAGTATAAAAATAACTCATAAAATTACTACTCACTGCTCACTTATTTTTCATTTCTGCCATTTTGGATTTTTTAAAAATATCTGTCTATTGAAATTTCTTATCTATTCATTCATGTCTAGCTTTTTGCTAGATTTTTAAGCATATTCATTGAAGTTATTTTAAAACCCCTTAGTGATAGTTTTGCCATCGAGATCATCTCTAAATTTAATTGTCTTAATAATTTTTTCTCATAATAATGCACTTTTTCCTCTTTTTTCCCGTGTTTTGGAATTTTTGTATTAATTGCCAAACATTGTTTATAAAGGAAAAGAAGTGGCCTGCACAAACAACATTTATGTCCAGAAATGGACCCTTCCCTCCTTCTTTTAGGCCATTAGGGTAGTGAGTTCAATCAGTATGCTCTAGGTAGGATTGACTTTG
Organism: Mustela nigripes; assembly: GCF_022355385.1. NCBI lineage: Eukaryota > Metazoa > Chordata > Mammalia > Carnivora > Mustelidae > Mustela > Mustela nigripes. Next base: position 167,545,172 of record NC_081558.1, on the reverse strand, counting down.
TTGGTGCTGTGGTTACCTTGACCATATAACAGACTTCAGACCTTCTCAGTCTGGACCACTGCTGTTTCCTTAGTGTTTAGTGGAAGACCTAATGTCATGCAAGGTTTTTCAACAGGCTCTAGACATCTAAACACAATCCCAGAGGAACTTTTTCTATGCTCTTTCCCCAGCCCAACCCAAACAATAGACTATAGTCATTTTTTCTCATTGAAAGTTTTCTTGTGGAAGTGGGCTGGGAATGGGGACTTTTCAATTCTGCTCTAGCTTTGGTTGCAGTCAATTCTTATACACCCGAGCTGTGGTGGTGAGACTTCCCAATATACTTGCACTTCTGTCAGTGACAGACAAGCTCTCCTCAACTCAGAGTAGGATCTAGAACTCAGGTGGGTGTCTTGGCCTTCCTTCAGTGACAGCAGACCTCTGCTTTGCATTAGTGAAAAATCCTGGACAGAGTCAGTTGTCCTGCTCTCCTCCAACAGCACATAAGTTTTGCTCAGTGTTAACGACTTGGTAAGTGGGGGTGGGTGCTGAATTTATTACTCCTCTCTCAACAGCAGTTGGCTTTTCTTTGGAGCATAGGTTGGGGGTTTTCTGCTTTACCCCCAGTAGTAGACAGACTTTGCTACATATTAGAAAATTTGGTGCATGGGTAAGGTTTGTTTCTGTCATTCAATGGCAGACATTTGTCGCTTTGGATTCAAACAGGGCCCTGAGTGGGCATGGAGTCCTCCAGAAACTCTAGATCCAGCCTCAAACTTTGACATCCCTGAATGCCTGTGACACTAAAGGGGATATTCTAATAAACTTACTGTAACTTTAATATTTCTAGTGGCTTCCTGACAGAAGCTTATTGAAAAGAATTGTCCATGAATTAGATACTTCTTTTTGTTTGAGTCTCCCAAGGATTTTCAACTCTCACAATAGCCTACACTTTGCTTTTAAGAATTTAATAAAATTTCAGAGTTTTTCTGGGATGTGTGTGTGTGTGTGTGTGTGTGTGTGTGTGTGTGTATGTGTGTGTGTGTTTCTATTTGCTTTTATGGTTTCCACTTCTTTTTCTTATCCTCTGCCAATGTTGAGACATTTTGTGTATATCTTTCTTTAGAGGGGTTTGGTACGCTCAGAAATTCAGTTCATATGGTTGCCTTGAAACCATAGCTTTCAGATAAGCTCAAAATGTATCATTTTGTAATTTATTTGATTTTCTTTTTCCTTTCTTCTTTTTTTCTCTTGTATGGCATTCACTTGAAGATTTCTTCAGTTTAAGTTAGAGATATGACCTGACAAATTACTGTTTAAAGTCCCTTTCAGTATTAACATTTGGGTCCACATGTAGAAGAATAATCTTATAAATCAAAGTTTTGACAGAGTTCTATGGCCTCACTGTATGACTAAAACCATTTTTTCTTTCCAAGTAATAATAACACACATTTTTTGAAAAATTGGAAGAGCTGAACCCAGTGCTAATTGCTTTTCATGCATTTTTCTCATTTAATCATCAAACCAACCCCTTAAGGAAGTAGTATTATGATCCTCATTTATATAAAGAAATTGTGAAATGCCTACCGGTACACAGTTGAAGTGTGGCAGAAAAGGGATCCAAGTTATTTGATTTCAGATATGTATCCTTAATCACTAATTAATAAGGAGTCCCCATTTAATAATCCATTATTTTCCTAGATAAAAAGTCACCAACTTTTACTTCTTTTTGTAGGTCGTGACAGAGCCTGAAGCACAGATTTCTGAAATATGTAATCACACTAGATTTTTCAACCAAGCTTCCATAAATGTGTGAACCCAGTCTAAATCTTCAGTTATGAAAATAATCCTTGTTCATGTTTTTGTATCCTTCCTTTTAATGGGACTCTTGCCACAAGTTTCAGGTTTGTGCCAGATGGTTGTAAATTGAAAGACAAATAAAAAGAGAAATAAAATATCCTTATCCTTCTGCTCCCTGGCCACATGTATCCAATAAAAACAATAGAAAGCAGATTAGTTCTGATAATTAATAGACTATTTTACCAGCTAGCATTTTAGCTTAAGAAAAATCTGATAAAAATGTTTTATGCTTAACATAGGGAATATATGTCTTTTTTACAAAATAAGAAAAGAACTCCAAACAGTTATAATTTTTAAAATATATTTCTAGAAATGAAATATAGTTTAGGTCAGTTACATTCTAAGCAATTCATTGGTACTGAAGGTGGCTAAGATGGTGATACTGGAAGAGGGATTTTACTGAACCATAAAAAGCATGTCAAATGGTTGAACTCTCTTTTTGACCTGTTCTTCAGCTTTGTCAGCTTACTTTTTTCATTACATTTAAGAATTTAACAGAGAAGACGCAGAATCAATCTCCAAAAATGCCAGAGGAAAATGTATGTATGTGTCTTCATTCTTTTTGCAAATATCCCCCCTGTAATGGTTAAGGAAAGCCATTCTGACAGAAAAAAGTGAAGATTTTGCTTGCTGAATCTCTTTATTCAATCCCATCTCTTTTCTTCTGTCTACCTTGTCATATTTCATAGTCATTTCTTTACCTTTTCTCATCAAGACTTTTACCTTTTTCAGATCTTTCTTGTTCTTATCAATCTCTTTACTCCATCCACCTTCACAAGATATACCATATTTCATTTTTACCCAGTATGTCCTTTCTTGTTTCTTCACCGTGACACTAATTCCTTACTTCTAAATTGAGTAATAGGAAATTGAATCGCTACCTATTTCCTTCTGGTCTAAGTGAAATAGCCAAAAATCAATAACTGGAGACAGGTCAACCAAAGTCCTTGTAGGAGCCTATTAATCAATGAAATAACAGCTGGTCTCTCTCTCTCTGTGTGTGTGTGTGTGTGTGTGTGTGTGACTATAGTGTAATACATATTGGTGTTTATTCACCTTTGGGTATATGGTGTTTGCACATACATGTGTCTGATTGTGTTGTGAGTACCTGAATGTAAAAATGCCCAATGCATAGGTATTTCATGACAGACCTTGCAAAAAATGGTAACTGAGTCAGTCTTGAATACATTTTAAGTAGATTTGTGGTTAAAATTAGAAAACATGTTTGTCTTAAGTTTAAGCCTGATGTTTGGTAAAAACAAAACAAAACAAAAAGGTAAAAAAAAAAAAAGACTTGCAAAAGTAATTCTCTAATAAAGGCTACGGGAATAGATTATTTATGTTGTTTACATATTACAATTAATAATGCAATTTTACTAGCGAGATAAATTAATAACCCCAATTCTCCCATATATCAATTTAATATAGAAAAAGGCAATCTCCATTCACAGAAATAGATAGTTTGTTTTAGGTTTAGTCTCTTCTATATTGTTGTCATTGTGAAATCAATGCAATTCCTACATGTTTAATCCAATTAACAATTAATAGAGTTATGTAAAACATTTCTGTTAATAATAATGACCTTACTGGATTGCCTATAGTGAAGTTCCATTCATGAGATCTGAAAATTATTATAATCGGAACTGAAATACTTGCCTAGATACTAGAATCAATTTGGTATATGGACATGGACATGGCTTCAGTGTATGCTCTAAAATTATGTTTTAAATGCCACTTTTGGAGTCTATTGATTTGAAGGCAGCAATTTAAGAAGTGCAATTTTCTAGGCTAAAGGTGGAAAGGTAAAAAGCTCATTCCAATATATGTTACACCATTAATAAATGGTGTTTCTTTGAAAACTGAAAATAGATAGCAAGCAACATATTTCTCATAACTCAGAATCCTTGGTTGTTGTTTCTAGTGTACCAGCCTTATTTTAAAAACATCCTTACCCTTATAGATGCTGTTTTTCAGAGATCACAAATTTGTCAGGAAAAGAAAGAAAAAGAGAAGTATGATTGAACAGGTGAGGGTGTTGTCTGATATTTGCCGTGGCAGAAATTATGAAGACTTTAGTAATTGAACTAAGTAAGTTCTTTGGAAATTAAAGGAAGTTACATCCCTTATTTGATTCCATACAATTATTCTACATGAAAAATTACCACAAAACTGTAAACAGGTATTTCTGGTAAAGAGATCCTGAAAGAAATCTTTTATAATAATACAAACAATAACATGTAGAACTGAAATATTTAATACAATGTGCTTCCTTTATCTCATCACAGTGATGCTTAGGTAAAACTCAACACCATAATTTTTCTTTGAGTTTTAAGATACACATAAATCTAGTAACTAACAAGAAGAGCCAAGATACTCAATTAGAATATTAATCACATTCTGTTTTGTTTTAATAAACTTTTTTCTAGATAACTTGGTGCTTAATGTAATGGATAGACAAGTGTAGATATGAAGTTATCCAGAAAGGTTTAAGAAAGTAATTTCTTTTTCTTCAATAACTCGATTAGAAACATACAGATTTACAGATTACATTGTCTAAAATAGATAGTAAAGTGAGAAAAATATATGGATTTTCTGTGTCTATAATTGCTAATATGTGCTCTGAATGTAACAAATTCCATTATTTTGAAATTTCTGCCTTTTAAATATTTGGTAGGATTTTATCTGTCTTGGTTATGCAAATATATCTAAGTGAGACAAGGCTCTTGGAATGTAATTTTATTATATTCCTATAAAATACTCTCCAAATCTCTGTGTTGACTGACAATCAGTTCTGACAACTGTCATAAAGTGGTGAAGAACTCTACTGATCAATGCATGATCTAAGACATTTTTAGCTCATCCTCAAAACATCCATCATCTTTTTTTTCTCTCCTATGTGACATATCTTGGTGAATGACAGCAAAATTACATTTAAATAGTTAACATTGCAGACATTATTGAGGGCAATAAATCTGGAAACAAATTAAAAATCTTGAAATATTCAGTGAAGAGAAAGAGTAATTATGGAGATACTACGATGTTAGAATCAGCCTGCATTGGTCAATAATTGAAAGTGAGAAAGAAAGGGAAAAAAATTGAATAAAGTGACTGCTCTCTTATTTCACCAAATTAAGCATAGTTATAATAAGAGTATACATTTATTTTAAAACTAAACTAATTTTTAAAATAAAATAAACCATCCCTAATTTGCTCTCAGAAAAAAAGTACTACTATCATTTTTGTAAATATTCTTTATTTTATTCTTTATGTGTGTATGTTTTGTTTTATGTGTGCGTGTATAATGGGATGAAACTTTTGGTATGGGTCACACATTATAGGCACTCAGGGTTAGTTAATGATTCATATACAAGCAAATTTTTACAACCAATAACTATATGATACAAAATACTTCAGCAGATTTTAAAAATGTTAACAGTATATATAGCTTGTGCATCTGTATATTCCATTAATATTTTTTCCTTTAACATTACTTAAATAGCTATATATCAGTCAAATATTTGGATATATCATAAATTATTTATCTAATGCACCAGTTTTAGAAATGTGAATGGTTTTTAACTTTTCACTGTTATAAAAGTGGTATGGTATATATTTTAGCAAAAATTTTAGGATACACTCCCAAAAACGGAATTGAAGGGTAAGCATATTTCATATAATTTTTTTCACTTTTCTAAATTTTATATCCTTTCAAAATGAATAAAATTTATAATAGAATTATAAATTTGCTCTTATATAACACATCAGAAATCTAGTCTTGGCAAATATTTTTCTGTTGTGTTTGCCTCCCATTATTGATAATTTGAGGTACATATATTGTATTTAAAGTTAAAAGGAATATTAATGGTGCAGAATTATCATCCCTTGTTTTAATACATGAATCCTTATTCAAATTCACCCCATGTAGAACTCAGCTTATATGTGGAAATAATCAGTGGTACAAAAAGTACTACCTCCCTGGTATACCATCAGACTGGGAAATTCTCTCATCATATTTTTCCTTAAATATATATTATCCTTTGTTTGGTCCTTGCCTATTTCTTTAGGGACCAACAAAACAAGTTTAATTTTTATTCTGTATGATACATAAATGTATTTAATGGTGTGTGGTAAGCAATGTTAGGGGTATGGTTCCCTCTACTTTTATTTTGTTTTGTTTTCTTTGTTTTGCTTTACTTTACTTTGCCTACTTCATATAACATGATTTTAAATATTACCAGAAACTAATTATAGTTCCCTTTACACCCTGATTTTTTTTTAAGTTTTATTTATTTATTTGACAGAGAGAGATCACAAGTAGGCAGAGGCAGGCAGAGAGAGAGGAGGAAGCAGGCTCCCCGCTGAGCAGAGAGCCTAATGCAGGGCTTGATCCCAGGATCCTGGGATCATGACCTGAACCAGAGGCAGAGGCTTTAACACACTGAGATACCCAGGCACCCCTACACCCTGATTTTTTAATTTTATTAAAAAAACAATGCTCCATGTATAAATTTGCATTCCAATCTTGGTATAAACATCTAATTATTAAACTAGGATTCATTTCACTAAATCCCTTCCATTTTAACATGACTTTTAAAAGTCATAGATTTCTGTTTATAATCTGGGAATAAGGATGGAAGAGTAGGGAGTTTGGTATAGGATATTCTACTTTAAAAAAAGAAATGTTATTCTTTTCTTGGCTATTAAGAGATATGGGACCATCTTTTCTGTACTACTTTCATAAAAAGAAGTGGGCAAATTTTTAAAAGAAATATTAAATGATATAGTAATTTAACTAATGATGTGATTTTAAGTATAACAACAAATGATATATGCAAAATGAAGATTTTATCTGCAAATTCACCTGGACATTTCCCACCCCCCTGTGGAAAACCACTGATTGACTATGTTCCATGCTACCTCATTTCTATTCTGAGATTTATAATTTTTCCATCTCATTTATTAATTCAATAAATGTTTTCCTCAGTAAACCAACTTTGTGACAGGAATTTTTCTAGGTACTGAGACTATGTCAGTAAACAAAATGACTCAATATCCCTATGCTCATAGAGCTTGCAACTTTGTAGGGAGAAAAAAGAGACAATACACAATTGAAACCTTTAGTCTGTCATATGGTGAGAGAGACTAGAGAAAAATTGAGCAAGGAAGAATATTAGCAAAGGTCAGAGTACAATTGTTAGTAGGGTATGCAAACAAGAGCTCACTGTCAAGATATCTTTTGTGTAAAAATCTGGAGCAATGAGGGAAATGAGCCATGTAGAGATCAGGTGTAGAGCATTCGAGACTGGGGGCAGAATCCATAGGGTGGGCACTTGCCTGGCAAGGAAGCCAGTATGATTTGCGAGAGAATGACTTGTGTGTTTAGAGAGGTAAGAGAAAGCTGAAATAACGCGTGTATATTCCTGGAGGGAGTTTACTCTCAGTGAGATAGGAAAGTATTGGGAGTTCAAGAAGCAAAATGCTGTTGTTAGCCATATTTTTTTCAGCTTTATTGAGATAATTGACAAACTTGTAAGACTTTTAACGTGATGATTTGATCTACTATACATTGTGAGAAGATTTCCTCCCATTGAACTAATTGACATATCTATTCCCTCATGTAATTACTTTCTTTTTCTCATGGTGAGAAATCTTATATATTTTTTTAAATTTTTTTTTAATTTATTTGGCAGAGATCACAGGTAGGCAGAAAGGCAGGCAGAGAGAGAGGAAGGAAAGCAGACTCCTTGCTGAGCAGAGAGCCCAATGCGGGGCTCGATCCCAGGACCCTGGGATCATGACCTGAGCCGAAAGCAGAGGCTTTAACCCACTGAGCCACCCAGGCACCCCAAGAAATCTTATATTTTTAAAGGAATACTCTGCTCTCCGGCACTTAAGAATAGGCTCTAGGTAGGCAAGGGTAGAAGCTGACACAGTGACAAAGTCTGGTGTTATATTTTTTTGTAGCATTTCTATACTTGGGATTTTATCTTGCCAAGCATTGCCTTATGTTGCTACTTATTTATGGCTGCATAAAAGCCTTTTCCACAATTACATCACACGGTGTTCTGTGGTTTTCTTCTATATTACAACTGATAAAAAAACATGGTCCCCTCGAGGGATATTATATGACAAAGGTGAGTGGCAAGGTAATTACAAAGCATCTCCCTCTATGTTTTCGAAGCTTTAATTAAGTCCTACAGTGTCCTTCTGTAATGCACAAACACTATTGAACCTATTTAGCAGAGGGTGAAAATGAGGCGAGCTGAAAACTAACCAATCAAAAAAGTTCCAAGATCAGAGTTATTTTTTTCTATAAAAAATGTGCTCATACTTTTTCACAGATGAAAAGCTGTTTCATCTACATCGTTTATTTCATACTATATTCCCGAAGTCCCGTTTTTGGCTTGTAGACTTTCTCCTCCAGGAGAGAATTAGGACATACAGTCATGTGAGGTGCTGAATTGAGCTCTGAAGTTCATACATGGGAGGTGAACTGTTAGAGATTAATTGCTTACTGATGCTATCACTGCTGAGCATCCAGGATCTTTTAGCTTTGCTGGTTTCATTAAACCTGTAGTAAATATAGCATTTGGCCTATTGGAAAATTATTCATGCATCTGAGGAGGAAGATAAGAATATGAAGAGGCAAAGAAAATATCAAATCCTTGAGATTATTAGGTGTTTCTTTGTGAGAGGTGATTGAAATTATATAAAAGATGCTTCCAATCACCACATATTGATTATTTCAAGACTTATTCATTTAACCAAAAGCATTTAACATCTCCTTTATATTGAGATCTGTGGTCTGCACAAAGAAAATAAGAAGATAGTTTTTGTTAAAAGCATAGGCCCAAGTCAAACAACTTGTTTTTGAATAGAGCCTCTGCCATTTAATAGTATTCCTTTGTAAACATTAATAACCTCTCTGTGACTCATTTCTTCAGGTAAAAAAGTGGGAAGAATAATAACATTTGATTCATTGGGTTTTGCAAGATATAAAGTGTTGTTGCTGGTGGTGGTGGTGGTGGTGTTATCTTCATATAAGGCATATCTCTGTCTCAAGGGTTTACAGTCTACCCTGAATTTAAAGCTAAAACGTTCAACAGTGTTGTGACATATATGGTAAAACCATTAGTTTTGCAGAAATTCTGAATAGGAAGGGATGAGTAACAGGGACAATGATAAGAACAGGATATGAAAAACTTTAAATCTGAGCTACGTCTTAAAGAATTGTATTCGAACTGAGGTAGAAAGGATTCGGTTCAAGGAAAATGGCAACACAAAACAAAAGGAACGGGTGTAAAATTGAAAGAGCTACAATGAGTTTGCATGTTTTATATGAGAAGAAGAATATAAGATCATATGTTAGAGTATTATTAAACTATGAAGAACACCAAGACCATATAGATGACTTTGAACATAATATAAAATATAAAGGAGGCATTGGATGCTTTTGAGCAGAAAACTCACATAATGAAAGAAGTAGGATAATATGGCATCAGAGTGGTGGAGAGATGAATAATTTCAATTTGAGTAAGCAGTTCTGAGGTTGATTCAATAAAAATAGTTTTCAGTTATGAGGATCCAAAGCTATAATGAAAGCAGAGGTAAAGATTAGAAATATTTCCAAAAATTTCTTTACAACTGACTAATCAGATATAGAAAAACCAAGGAAGCATAGGATGAGTAGGAGAAGCTCCAAAATTTTGAACAAAGGTCCTCTGAAAAATGTTGATAGAGACTTGGAAATATGAGGAGTTATTAGAAGGAAGGGAAGGGAAGATATGCTGCGAGTTCCAATCTAGAATGTTACGTTCACTATGACATAGAAGATTGAAATAGAAAATGTCATTCATTGGACTGGAGGTCAGAAAATAATAAAGATAAGAAATACAATACAGTAAAGGTAAACAGTTTCTATCATTCATTTAAATCAAAATACTTTCAATGTTTCCAGATATTTGTTCTTATAATAACATACAGAAGTGTGTGCAAAGTTTAGCATAATTAAAATTGATGAATATAGTGAAATCTTTTTGCATTGTTATATTAAGTAAATAATTTTTTAAGATAATGAATACTTTGGGGGCACCTAGGTGGCTCAGTGGGTTAAAGCCTCTGCCTTCGGCTCAGGTCATGATCCCAGGGTCCTGGGATGGAGCACCACATCGGGCTCTCTGCCCCACGGGGAGCCTGCTTCTTCCTCTCTCTCTGTGTCTGCCTCTCTGCCTACTTGTGGTCTCTGTCTGTCAAATAAATAATTTTTTAAAAAAAAGGTAATGAATACTTTTTAAAAATCTCTACTTTGAGCCCACTCTCTTCTTTTTCTATCTAATGTCTATATATAAACTAACTCACCACCACAAATTCCTTCATACCCAAATTTCTAGGCTCAGAGCTGCCTTCGGGGATTTAGTGCTTCATATCTAACTTGAATAGCCAGATTGAAATACCCCATAGGTGCCTCAAAATCAGTATTTCTTAAAGTCTCCTACGTCTGCTTGCTTCCAGATCCATGTTCCTCAAATCATGAATGATACCATAAAATTAGAGGTCCAAATTCTTCCCTAGTTCATCACTCTTTCTGTCACAGCACATCCAACTCATCGCCTAATCCAACTGACACTATTTTTCACACACATGTGCCTGACTCTTGTTTCTTCCATCTATTTCTTACCTGGCCTCACTAATTTCCCATTAGCCCCCTTTTGATCCATTTTTCATACTATAGTCCAGGTTGATCTCAGTATAAAACAAAGGTAAATTATGTACTACCCTTCTTGGAAGCTCTTCAATAATTTCCGGTGCCCTACTATATAACTTCTGGTTACCTTATTTCCATTGGGCTCTAGAGAGTAAAATCACAAGGGTAAGGCCATGCTTATTCATCTTATTTCTAACGTTTTCCGAAGACTACACTTAGGATATAGCACATACTAAATACTCAGTAAATATTTATTAAGTAAGTGATTGAAGAAATAATAAATGCAAAATTACTCAAGTTAAAATGATAGTGAAAAATAAAATACACACTGAAATCAGTTTAATTGGAAGAAAAGTGTTAAGATTAGATGACCTTTAAAGATCCAATGAATTCTAATTGAACCAGTGATATTTGTAAAAACTGAAAAAATACCTTAATAAAACCATCTAATAATGTTTATAAAATTTATTGCTTGCTAAAATTATTCTTTTGTCTCTTAAAATATCAATTCTATTAGGAAGTTCAAACTAAAAAAAAGTATAATAACCCATTTGGAGAACTGACATGGAAAATTGTAGCTTTGCACTGAGTATTTCATTGCATTCATTGATTACTATATCCAGAGAGGATTGAAATATTTCTTTTTGAAAATTTGTTCTGCCCCATGGGATTTCAGCTTGAAGGTGCAGAGGGTAGAGCAATATGGTGCTTGACACTAAATGGAGGAAGCCAGTTGTTTTTCGACTTCTTGAGATAGCTATATGGACTATGGGAAAGTAATGCCATTAGTCAAGTTTATTAGATGTATATATAATGAAAGCTAATAGTCTTGAGGGCTCTTCAATAAGGAAAATGCATGAAATTTTAAAGGTTAGACTTCATGCAATTTCTTTTGGTAGCTCAAACATATTTTGTATTTTTTGTTCCAGGGTAAATTTGGGAATAATTTAAATAGGATGTTACTATAAATGAATCTCTGCATTTCTTTTTTTACTGCCATGATAGATGCTTTATAAAAATTTCTTTTTAAATTCTCAAGTTATATCTAATACATGTATAAAAATGGAATTTTTGTTGTGCAAATTAATATTTAGTTCATTAAGAATGTTGAATTTAGTATTGAGTAATATTATGAATTGAAATACCCCAAATTTAAAATTATCATTTAAGACTATTAGGACATGTACTTCTGAGGTATTCAAAATTTACTAAAATTAGGGGTACCTGGGTGGCTCAGTTGGTTAAGTGGCTGACTCGTGATTTCAGCTTGGGTCATGATCTCAAGGTCCTGAGAATAAGCTCTACATTGGGCTCCCTGCTCAGCAGGGAGTCTGCTCTAGGATTCTTTCTCCTCCCCTTACTCCTGCTCACACTTTCTTTCTCTCAAAATAAATAAATAAATCTTTTTAAAAATGTACTCAAATTGGGGTGCCTGGATGGCTCAGTCTGTTAAGCGTCTGTCTTCCACTTAGGTTATGATACCAGCGTCCTGGGACCCAGCCCCACATCAGGATCCCTCCTTGGCAGAGAGCCTGCTTCTTCCTCTCCCTCTGTTGCTCACCCTGCTTGTGCTCTCTCGTTCTCTCTCTCAAATAAATAAAATATTTATTTTTTTTAATTTACAAAAATTATTTTAATCCCATTTGTAAAATTAGGAATGAATGAATTCTATCTTATACCAACAAAAATGGATGGGATTTCTCATGCAAGAGTGTTTCTTCACTTTTCAAATTACATTGTGAAATTTCAAACCCCATCCTATGAGGTTGCCAGAAGGCATTAACTTCAGACTTTTCAGCCTTATACCACACATATATCTTCATCACATGTGGCTAGATTCTGGGAGATGAATATAGCACCAGTTAATTATTTGAAAGTGTCTCTGGTATAAAATTATTAGGTGAAATCAATATCAGATAGGATTCCCTTGCTTCTGGACCATTCTTGAACCAGGAAGTGATATAACTATTAGAAATTTCTGCATGGGGCAATGGTAACAGGTATTCTTCTACCATCTCTCATACCACACTCTTACCACTTCTACTTATTCTCCTCCCCAACTAGCAAATCCTTGTTTATAATGAGATTTGAGGTAGAGTTGCAAAGCCTTTTCTTGCTTCTTTCAAGTATATATATTTTTTTCTTTTAGAAATAGAATCCTCTTAGTTCCAATAAAAGCTATGAAAATAAAGTCATGGAACTCAAACTCCTTTGTGCTTTATGCCATATAATATACCTCCCCCTTGGCAAGAACACAAGACCCAGTTCTAATCATCTACTTGTATTGGAATAGAAAAAAGGGACACCATGGGAAGGGAGACTGTAGGCCATGAAAGTAACACATTGAGAGTAAGGGGAAACAGAATAGGTTAATACTCAGAAATGTTTTATCAAAATAAAATTGGGCTTAAATATATTTTTAGATGAACTATGTACTTTCTGATTTAACACAATCCACTAAACCCCCATTTTCTTAAACATAATTGCTTCTATTTATTTTACACATTTGTCCTTATGTTCTTGTAGGTATTTTGGTTTGAAATATTATGCTGTCACATAACTATCACCAGAAAAAATAATACATGGGAAACTCAGCATGCATAAGAATTGTTAGGTTCATATTTGGCTCCCTTCATTTAGAAGCAGAATCTCTAAATCAGCAACTCTCAGTAGGGGAGTTTCATTCCACCATAGCATATCAGAATTACCAGAGTTCATGTCCAGAAAAACTTGTAGCAATAAAACACTGCTGGGCTTAATGGAGATACCTTCACTGTCACAACATTATCTTTCATTTCCTTAAACTTCTCTTTTGAGGATTTCATATGCTTACATGTAATAATTAGAAATTATCTATTTATCTATTTCTCTATCTTTAAATAGGGAACATTAGATGGCCTGAGATAATTTATTTTAATATAGGTTACTGAACAACAGCTCTAAGTTAAAATGATTCTAAAACATTAGGACAGCAGAAATGGGTGGTCTTATTGTGATGGAAGGAGTGATTCTAACAAAAATTCCCCAGACATAGATGTAAAAAATCCTGCTTATTCATTCTTATTCCTCTTTCAAATCACCTTCTGAAACTAAAGAGGGAAAAACACCAGCTATAATAGTTTATTTATTAGCAATAAAGCCAATTTGGCTTCTGACTGAAATTCAAACTAATAAACTCTCCATAGGCAAGGTCCCTGCCCACACGCCCATTTATATTAAATATTAGAAATTAAGGTCAGTGAGACTTTTATTTTTTGGTTTACTGATCCCCCATACCCAGAATAGTTTTTGGCCTGTAGTATTCATTCAGTAAATACTTGAGTAAATATATACATGTATTTTGTTCTCAACCTATAGAATACTGTGACATTGTAGGTAAGGATGCAGATGTATTATAAAAATGTAGTTCATGTGTATGTGTGTGTGTGTATAGACACGCATATGTGCACATGTGTATCTATGAAGGGATGCAGAGTAGATTTGAAATCTTTATGTTTTAATTATACAAGTAAGATATGAAAGCATTTTTCTTCCATAAATATTGAAGCATTATTCTATATATAAATTTTGGCTTTAATTCCTTGTAAGTGGTACTGGTATTATTTTGGTACCATTATTTTCAACCTTTATTTGGAAACTTTGGTATGTTTAAATATCATGTATATTATAGATCATATACCATACAGAAATTTTTGTAGGAAAGTGGGAGGTATTTGTTTTACATTAATGTGTTAGAATATTTTTTATCAACCTACAGATTCTTTTGTTCTCAACAATATATTCTAGAGATCCATTAGTGATACTACATATATCTACCTTATTTTAAAAATCTACATGACATGCATATGTTACTGTTTGTATAGTCTTTCTCTAATCTAGATGCACATTGATATCTAATATGTCTTTGCAAACAATTAGAATAAGTCCAAATGTCCATTGACTGATGGATGGATAAGTAAGAAATGGTTTGTATATATTATATACTATATATATATAATATTATATATGTATATATATGTGTGTGTATTTATATATACACATGCATGTGTGTGTGTGTGTGTATTCTATATTACCGAACCATCCAAAAGTATGAAATCTTTCCATTTGCAATGACATGGAACTCGAGTGTGTTATGTTAAGTGAAATATGTCAGTCAGAGAAAGACAAATACCATACAATTTCACTCACATGTGGAATTTAAGAAATGAAAAAGATGAACAAATGGGAAGGGGAAAAGAAATAGAGGGAGGGAAACAAACCATGGTAAGATTCTTAGTGATAGAGAACAAACTGAAAGTTGATGCAGGTGTGTGGGAAATGGACTAGATGGGTGATGAGTATTAAAGAGGGCATTTATTGTGATGAGCACCGGGTGTTTATGTAAGTGATGAATCACTGACTTCTGTCCCTGAAACCAATACTGCGCTATATGTTCACTAACTAGAATTTAAATAAAAATTTAAAATAAAAAAAACAGAGAACAAAAATATTCTGAAAAATAAAGTCTAACTTAGCCACTTTAAAAAATATAATGAATCCACTTTTATACAACTTCATGTGCATGCTTTTTTTTTCTAGAAAATGTTCTGAAAATTCTTAGAGTCTATGCATTTTCTTTTTTAATTATACAGTCAAATTGACCTCCAAAATGTATGCACCACTTTACTTTCTTACTCTGTAAGAGTACTATTTTCCCCTCCTTAGCTAACCATTATTTTATTTTTTGAAGATTTATTTAATTATTTTAGAGAGGTGGTGGGGTCAGAGTGAGAGTGTCACAAGCAGACTCTGCACTGAGTGCCAAGCCACACAACAGGGCTGGATCTCACAACCTTGAGATCACAGTCTGAGCCAAAACCAAGAGCTGGAATCTCAACCAACTTTGCCACCCAGGTACCCTTTGCTAACCATTATTTTAAGTGGAAATTTAGATTAAATTAAACTTGTATCAATATAAGAGGTTATCTCATTTTAATTCCTTAATTACTTTAAAGATTTGTTTAAATTTTTAAAATGCATTTTGACTTTTTGAACTATCTATTAATAATCTGTGTCGTATGTCCCTTTTTTTTTTTTTTCTTGTGGATCTGTAGTTTGTGGCACATTAAAGATATTATTCCTCTATCCATTAGGGATGTCAAAATTATTTCTAAAAGTCTGTGTTTCTTTTTCTTTTAAACTTATTTTTGATGAGTTTAGAATTTATAAATTTTTATTTAAATTTTATAAATTTTTTCTTGTCTTCTTTTCTAGCTTGTTGAATATGAACTTCCTTATTCAAAAGTTAAAAACATAACCTCTCTATATTATGCTAATATACATGGCATATGTGCATAATATTTAATATACATACATTCATAGGTAAGTACATAATTGAGAAATCCAATAAAATAATTTTGTCTTTTATAATTTTGTCCTTTTTGATATATTTGATTTCATAATATTGTATTCGTGACTTTTGCAGTTATGTTTATAAGTGAAAACATCTGTTTTTATTTTCTTAAAGAATCTTTATCTAATTTGGGTACTAGGAACACACTAGACATGCAAAATTAATTGAGTCGCCTCCATTAATTCTCGTCACAAATTGTATAACATGGAATTGATCTGCCCCTGGTTGACTTGGTGGAATTTGACTTTAAAAGTGTTTCTGCCATGTCTTATTTGTTCAATTTGTAAGTGTTTGGCTCAGGAACTGGCAATTTTACATTTTGATTTAATTCCTTCAAATAACTTTATTGTATAAAACGTTCTACTTATTCTGGTAACTTGAAGATTTATAACATTTTCTGAGTTTTCATATTCACTATTATAACTTATTCATGGAATTCAATTGTAATTTTTGGTTCGTTTAGAAAGAGAGAGAGTGCACATACCCAAATAGTGAGTGGAGGGGAGGGGCAAAGGGAGGAGGAGAGAAAGAATCCCAAGTAGGCTCCATGCCCAGCCTGGAGCCATATGCCGGGCTTGATCTCCCAACTCTGAGATTATGACCTGAGCCAAGATCAAGCGTCAGATGTTTATCCTACTGAGCCACCAGGGGTCCCTCAATTATAATTTTTAAATCAATATCATATGTACAGTAATGTTCCTTTTTAGGAATTCTAATACTCCAAACTCTGCTTCATGGTGGACATTGAACAGTATTTCTGAAGGTTTAAATTATAAAACTTTTCAAAAAAACCAGCTTTCAGTTTCATTTATAATAACTACTTTCTTTTTTAATTTTCCATTTTTTTCTAAATATTTTACAATAAAGTACATGTATAATAATTATGCGATGTAGTTGATATGAATGGAAATATGTGAATGTCATCTTGTCATTTGGTCTGATTTTGCTTGCTATAGTCAAAAGTATATTGCTGGCTGAATATTTCTACTTTAAAATTGTGTCACAGCATATTGCAATTTTTCCTTATCTTTCTTTCTGATTAAATTTGAGATCTTTGAAGGCAGGAATTAAATATTTATATGCCTGGTGTTTAGCACAGTACTTGAACATCTTAATTAATATGTTTTTGAGTGAAGGAAATGAATTACCTTAATTAAAAATTGTGTACATTTTATACAAAAACACTCTTTTTTTGGAGACTTTAAACAAATTATCTTACCTCCCCTCCATCTCACATGTAGTGGGTATTCCAAAGCCTTCCTCCAAATATCCACAAATCATGAAATGTTTATAGTAAAGGGTCCATTCCAGTTCTGGGTTTTCTTTTTTTTTTTTACTGATGAAATGTTAGTCTTCAGGTTTCAGTGTCTCAGTCCTGTTGTCTCTAGCATATAGCCTCATAAAGTCCTCAGCTCCTTTTTTGATTTGCTACTCTCACCCCAACTATTCCAACAATTCATGTTTGTGGCAGATTCTACTGAAAAGTTAGGGGTAATGCAAGGTTTTTAAATGCAGCAATAACAACAATTTTAAATAAAAGAAAACAAACAAAAAAAGTTAAAACCCAATCCATACGCTATCCACAATGCATCAGCCCAAATAATTCATATATTTTATCTCATTTGATTCTCAAAACAATTGCATCAGGTAGATACTACAATGATTACTTTCTTTTTTCCATGTGAAGAAATG
Source organism: Mustela nigripes (assembly GCF_022355385.1). Lineage (NCBI taxonomy): Eukaryota > Metazoa > Chordata > Mammalia > Carnivora > Mustelidae > Mustela > Mustela nigripes. Next base: position 167,527,545 of record NC_081558.1, on the reverse strand, counting down.
AACACACAAAGTAAAGCGAGGTTGTACAGCTAACGGTTGTAGTCCTAAGATAAAAACATATTAATATATGTTGTAGATTAAGAAGTTCTTTGAATCCACGCTTGGATTTTGCCACCATTTAGAATTTTTCACCAGTTAACTTCTCCCGCAGTGGTCCCGCAGTGGCAGCCTCCTATTATGTATTTTTTATCTACTCCCTCCATCTCCAACCACCTGCCTACTTCCTTCACTCACCATCCCTATGCATTTCTCTTGACTAACAGGGAATTTAGCCATCTCTTTTTTTCTATCTACTTCATATATCAGAGCTTAAGTCCACAGACTCAATAGTACTTACAAATTTATTTCCAATACAAAGATAGGTTCCCTACCTATGAAGAATTCAAGCATTACCTGTTGAAATAGTAATATTTTTTTCACCTATAATATGTGGATATAATTTACATTGTTTTATTCAAGATCCAGTTAGCTATATTTCTTTGCATTAGCACAATATAACTTCCTGAAAAACTGCTTTTTTCTTTTTTTTAAGATTTTATTTTATAATTTGACAGAGACAAAGAGGGAATACAAGCAGTAGTGGGAGAGGGAGACGCGGGCTCCCAGCAGGGAGCCCAATGCTGGGCTCTATCTCAGGACCCTGGATCATGACCTAAGCTGAAGGCAGACGCTTAACAACTGAGCCACCCAGGTGCCCTGAAAACTTCTTTTTCTTTTACTTCCTGGGAACTTGGAATATATGGTTGATCACTCAATAAGACAGGTCTTTTATTTCTTAGATGTCCAATGTCACATAAACTATTGAAATTAATTACGGTATTATCCAAGTCCATTCATACTGACATTGTCCTAATGAACATGAGTATCCTTTGCATCTCATTGGAAATATCCTTACAGTTTTTATCCACAAAATCTAAGGGATATATTGCCTTAACAATTTCCAATAAAATGAAGCAAGAGAAATAGGTCTCTGTGGAAATAAAAGAATTCAAGTTTATGCTACTAACACAAATTTGTAGTTTATTGACATGTGTGAAAGAAATTTGGGGTTGTTATCTCTGCAAATGGATAGATTTAGTAGGTTTTATGATAAATCCTAGTGAAATGCTACAGAGTGGCAAAAAATGAACGAAGTTTGTTTACAGGATATTTCAGAGTAAATAGCCCTAAACCATATGTGGTTGTTTCTAGATGCTAAGTAGAAATTACCTTCATTTGATCAAGAAATGAAAAAAAAAAAAGGTGAAAATAAAACAAGCACAGTGATCAGAAACCAGAGCATAATATGAAATGGAGCAAAACTTGGATTTATACTTAGTGTTTCACACTCTTATTCTATTATATGCACTTGAAATAAGTATTGGCATTACCCTCTAAATGACTGGATAAGACTATGACTAACTTGACACTGACTAACTTGACACTCCCTTCATCTTAATGATATCACTCCCAGTTCCCCCAGACAACCCAAGTTAATAACTTAGTGGGTCTCCTCCTTTAGTTTCCCCCATGTTCATTAAATACAGACCAATTGTACAAATAATATAGCTATACAACTTTGTGTCACAATTTGCTTATTTTCAAGATGGAGTTATTTTACACACACTTCTCTGCATTTAATTTTTCTTTTTCAAAATTTTAAAATTTTTATTTATTTTTTATTGAGGTATAATTGACATATCACATTGTATTAGTTTCGGATATGCTTAATTAACAATATACATAATTGTTCTATTACTTCTGTGTATTGCAAAATGATCACCACAATAAGTCTATTTAACATCCATCACCACACATAGTTAGAATTCTTTGTGTGTGATAAGGACTTTCAGAATCTATTCTTTAGCAATTTTCAAATATACACTATTGTTAACTATACTCACCATGCCATACATTATGTCCCCATGACTTAAGTATTTTATAACTGGAAGCTTGTGCTTTTTGACCCTCTTTACCCATTTCTAACAAACCCCAACCCTCACATCTTCATACCACTAGTCTATTCTCTTTATCTATGAGGTTTTTTTTTCTTTGCTGTTTTTGTTGTTGTTATCTTAATTCTACATACCAGTGAGTCATACAGTTTTTGTCTGTCTCTGTCTGACTACTTTCATTTAGCATAATTCCCTCCAAGGTCCATCGATGTTGTCACACATGGCAAGATTTCATTATTTTTATTGCTGAATAGTATTACAGTACGTGGGTAAACCACATGGTCTTTATCCATTCATCCATCCATGGACACAAAGGTGGTTTCCATATCTGCAGGGGTGAAAATATATTTTCAAATTAGTGTTTTTATTTTCTTCAGATAAATACCCAGAAGTTGAATTGCTGGACATTTTTTTTTATTTTTTGAGAGATCTCCATATTATTTTCCATAGTGACTGCACCAGTTTACATTCCTGCCAACAGTGCATGAAGGTTCCCTTTTCTCCATATCCTCACCAACAGTTTTTTTTTTTCTTCTTGATAATAGCATTCTGTGTGAGTTAATATCTCATTTTGGTTTTGATTTGCCTTTTTCTGATTATTTGTGATGTTGAACATCTTTTCATGTACCTGTTGGCTGTCTATAAATCTTTGGAAAAATGTGTTGAGATTCCCTGCCCATTTTATTAATCACATTGGTCTTGTTTTGTTTGTTTTTGCTGTTGAGTTGTATGAGCACTTTATACATATTAACTCTTAATTAGATATCTCATTTGTAAATATTTTCTCCCATTCTGTTGCCTGCCTTTTGATTTTATTGATGAACATTTTGCTTTTCTTTATAAGATCTTACAAAATCTAATCCACTACCATCCTTAGCCTGTCTACTTACAGAGTGCTTCTTTATTCTTGTAAATAGTTATATGTTACTTAAGAGTGGACATACAACTTATTTATCCATTTCCCTGTTACTGGTCATTCATTTTATTTAAGTTCTGGTCACAATGGACAAATAACGTTGAACATATAATCTGTCCAACTGTTGCATTATTTTTTTAAGAATAGATTTCCTGAAGTGGGTTCTTTTGAAGGCATAGCATTGTTTTTCTTAAAAGATGTTGTGAGAATGCTCTCCTAAAAGGATGTAAAATTAACTAAAGGGATGTAAAATTATAGTTTCTGTGAAATGTATATGATATTATACTTCTACCTACATCACTGCATGTATTTTAAATTTTTTCCAGTCTTCAAGGTATAAAGAAAGATCTCACTTTGATTGAATTTTCTTTAATTCTAGTGAGTGTATTTATCTTTTTATGTTACTTGACCATTTGCTATTTTATATTGTCTTATATACCCATTTATAGACTGTAAGCTTTTATTTTGTATTATAGACATCATACTTTATGTCATTTTTGTTGCACATTTTTTCAAATCTATCATTTTTATTGACTTGTATGTTTTACCACACAAAGACTTTTCACGTTTATGCAATCAAATATAACTTTTATGTTTTTGACTTATGACTTATGACTTTTGTGTTTTTAATATTCTCTGTCATAGAGTATACACCACCGATTTTTGTTTTTTTGTTTTAATCTATTTGGAACTGACTTTGTAAATGGTTTAAATAGTATTCCAATTTTGAAGTCTTTTAAATAGGTAGCCTGTATTGATTTATTTCTAAATAATCTATTCTTTTTCCACTGAATCGAAATATCACATTCTTCATATATTAGAATCTCATTTTGGGGAATCTATTTCTGAATTGTATAGTCAGTTCCACAGGTCAGTGGATTAACAACTAAGTTCTGATAACTGAAAAAAAATTAACACTCCATCACTAATTCTTCACATATTACTTAATTCTACCAGTGTTTATCTTTCTATTTGACTTTTAAGAAGAATGAACAGCTTAAAATAAAGGATATTTTAATTAGAACTGTTTTAAATGTATATAGTATTTCAAATTTAGTTGAATTATTATGCTAAACATACCATCTTTACATGCAAGAAAATGGTAAACATAATATGCACTATTCACTTGCTAAGGCTAGTTTTCCTTCAACAGATTTTTAACTTTCTTTATAGGTCCTAGGCCTTTATTAAATTTAATCTTTTTTAATTTTTTAATTTTTTTTAAATTTAATCTTTAAAGGTTATAAATTTTTTGCCATTATGACAGCAACATTTCCCATTTTATTTTTGTGTTTAATTTAGTATAAAATTATTTTTATTTTTCCTCCAGTTTTATTGATACAATTGACACATAACATTGTATGAGATTCAGGCATACAGTGATATTTTAATACACATATTATTGCAAAATTATTAACTTTATTACCTCACATAACTTATTTTTTCTTTTTTGTGGTGAAGACATTTAAGATCTTTTAGAAACTTTTAATTACATAATACAGTATTTTTAACCATATTCACCATGCTGTAAAGTAGATCCCCAGAATGTATTCATCTTTATCTGGAACTTGGCACCCATTAGCCATCTCTGTATTGTATCTCTATTATCATCTCTCTATTTCTCCCATTTCCAGTTCTTTATAATAATCACCATTCCTCTCTCTGCTTCTATAAGTTCAATATTTTTAGATTCTGCATATAAGTGACATCATACAGTATTTGGCTTTTCCTCTATGACTTATTTCATGTAGTGCCACATCTTCATGGCCCCAAATTGCCATACATGTTGTCACAAATCACAAATGGTATTATTACCTTCTCTCTCAGGCTGAATAATGTTTATAGGTATATAATTTTTATATGTATAAAATATAATACATAAATATGTAAAATATATAATATAAATACATATATATATAAATTCTTCTTTATCTATTCATCTGTAGATGAACAGTTAGGTTGTTTCCATATCTCGGCTAGTGTGAATAATTCTGCAATAAACATAAGACTGCACATATCTCTTTGATACATTGTTTTCATTTGCTTTGGATATACCCAGAAGTAAGATTGTTGGATCATATGATAAAGTCTGTTTCCTGATTTCTCTCTCTTTTTTATTTTGTTCCCTTTGCTTGTTTGTTTCTTAAGTTCCACACGTGACTGAAATCACATTGTATTTTGTCTTTCTCTGACTGACTTATTTTGCTTAGCATTATACTCTCTCCTTCCATGTTGTTGCAAATGACAAGATTTCATTTTTATGGTGGAATCATATTTCATGTATATGGATACATATATGCCACATCTTATCAACTGATGGACATCTGAGCTGCTTCCATATCTTGGCCATTGTAAATAATGCTGCTATGAACAGAGGTGCATGTATCCCTTTGGAGATAGTATTCTTGCATTCTTTGGGTAAATACCCACTAGAGCAATTGCTAGATCATGGAACTATTTTTAACTTTTTAAGAAACCTCTATACTGTTTTCTTTTTTGTTTGTTACAAATTTTTATTTAAATTATGATTAATTAGCATATAGTATAATATTGATTTTAGGAGTAGAATTAGTGATTCATCACTTACATGTAAAACCCAGTGCTCATTGTAACAAGTGCCCTCTTAAATATCCATTACCCTCTTAAATATCCATTACCCATATAGGCCATCCCCCACCCTCCTCCCTCCAACAACCCTCAGTTTGTTCTTTATAGTTGAGTCTCTTATGGTTTGCTTCCCTCTCTTTTTTTCCTTCCATATGTTGATCTGTTTTGTTTCTTAAATTCCACATATGAACAAAATCATATGGTATTTGTCTTTCTCTGTCTTAGTTCACTTAGCAAAATATACTCTAGGTCCATCCATGTCATTGCAAATGGCAAGATTTCATTCATTTTTTACTTAAGCAATACTCCATTATACATATACATATATACCACATCTTATTTATCCATACATCAGTAAATGGACATTTGGGCTCTTTTCATATGTTGGCTATTGTTGATAACACTACTATACACATTGGGATGTGTGTGTCCCTTCAATATGTATTTTTAAATATTTTGGGTAAATAGCTAATAGTGCAATTGCTGGGTAGTAGGGTAGTTCTATTTTTAACTTTTTGGGGAACCTCCATCCTGTTTTCCAGAGTGGCTGCACCAGTTTGCATTCCCACCAAGAGTGCATGAGTGTTCCTTTCTCTGCACATTCTCACCAACACCTATTGTTACTTGTTAATTTTAGCCTTCTGACAGGTATAAGGTGATATCTTCTAATTTTAATTTGAATTTCCAAGACAAATAGAGATGAGAGCATCTTTCTATGTGCCTGTTGGCCATCTATATGTCTTCTCTGGAGAAATGTCTGTTCATGTCTTCTGCCCATTTTTTAATTGGATTTTTTTGGGGTATTGAATTTTATAAGTTCTTTATATATTTTGGATACTAACCCCTTTTCAGGTAGATAATTTGCAAATATTTTAATCCATTCTTTTGGTTGCCTTTTCATTTTGTTTCTTTTGCTGTACAGAGGTTTCTAGTTTGATATAGACCCACTTATTTATTTTTTGTTTTGTTATTTGTCCTTTTGAGGTCATATTCAAAAACAATGATTGCCAAGAGCTATGTCAAGGCAATTTTCCTGATGTTCTCCTCCATGAGTTTTGCAACTTTAGGTCTTATGTTTAAGCTTTTAATACACTTCAAGTTAATTTTTGTGAGTGGTGTAGAGTAGGAGTCCAATTTTACTTTTTTGCATCTGTATATGAAGTTTTTCCAACACCATTTATTGAAGAGACTATTTTTGCCCATTGAGTATTCCTGGCTGCCTTGTTAAATATTAGTTGGGTTTATTTTTAGGCTATCAGTTTTATTCCATTGATCTATCTGTCTACTTTAACGGCAATTCCATGCTCTTGTGATTACCATATCTTTGTAGTATAATTTGAAATCAGGAAGCAGGATGCCTCATGTTGTGTTTTTCTTTCTCATGATTGTTTTGGTTTTTTAGGGTTTTTGTGATTCCATGCATATTTTAGGATATTTTCTTTCTATTTCTGTGAAAAATGTCATTGGACTTTTTGTCATATATAGCCTTTATTATTTTGATGTACCTTTCTTTTGTATGCAATTTGTTGAGAATTTTTATCAGTAAAGGGTATTGAATTTGGCCAGTGCTTTTTCTAAATCTACTGAGAAGATTATCTGATTTTTGTCTTTCATTCTATTAATGTGATATAATACATTTATTGATTTTCATATGTTGAGTCATCCTTGCATCCTAGGAAAAATGCTATTTGATCATGGTGTATGATGCTTTTACTATGCTGTAGAATTTGGTTTGCTAATATTTTGGTGATAATTTTTAAATCTATGTTCATTAGGAATTTTGGCCTGTAGTTCTCATTTCTTGTAGTGTCTTTTTCTGATTTTGGTATCAGGGTAATGCTGGCCTTGTAATATCAGTTTGGGGGTTTTCACTTCCTCTTCAATTTTTGGAAGAGTTTGAGGAGAATTGATATTAATTATTTAACGTCTTGCAGAGCTCACCAGTGAAAATATGTGGTCCTATGCCTTTGTTGTTGGTAGGATTTTTTTTTTTTTTTTTTTTTTTTTACTACTGATTCAATCTACCTATTTGTTATTAGTCTGTTCAGATTTTCTATTTCTTCATGATTCAGTCTCAGTAGATTGAATATTTCTAGAATTTATCCATTTCTTCTAGGCTATCCAATTTGTTGGCATATAATTTTTCATCATAGTCTCTTATTATCCTTGATACTTTTATGGTATCAATCATAATCTCTCCTCTTTTGTTTCGGACTTTGAATCTTCTTTTTTTCTTTTTAGTCTAATTAAAGATTTGTCACTTTTGTTTATCCTTTCAAAAACTCAGCTTTTAGTTTTGTTTTTCCTAGTGTATTTCTGATCTCTATTTCCTTATTTCTGTTCTGATCTTTGTTTGGTTTATTCTGGTAACTTTGGGCTTAGTTTGTTCTTCTTTTCCTAGTTACTTGAGGAGTAAGTTAGATTGTTTATTCCAGATATTTATTTTGTCTTCATATAGGTGTTTATTACTCTACACTTTCCTGTTATAATCACTTTTACTACATCCTGTAAGTTTTGGTATGCTGTGTTTCCATTTTTGTTTCTTTAAAAATATATTATTTAAATTTCTTTGATTTCTTTTTTGACACATTGGTTGTTCAGGAGAAAGTTCTAAATTCCTCTAATATGTTTCGCTTACTTAGTTTGATATATTTTACCTCACAAATATTAAACAGTGTGGCAATAGTGGACACACTTACCTTGTTAGCAGGGAAACCTTAAATTTTCTTTTTTCTATCATGTAAGTGGTCTACTTTTGAGATTACATGCATTTTTTAAAATTTTAAAACAACCCATTGGTTACAATTAGTAATGCGTATTAAATTTTCTTCAATGCTTTTTTAAATATTCTTAAAATCAAGTATATATATATATTTTTCTCCATAAAGTAACATGACTTTTGACAGATTTCTTAACGTCAAATAATGTTTGTTTTTCTGGAGGAATTACATGATCACAATGCATTATTTTAAAAGGGATATTTGACTGTATTTGAAATTGTTGCAATAATATTTAAAAGTGAGAGTATAGTGTTTTAGTGAACATTTATCCAGTTTTTGCATTAAAATTATACTTGTCTTACAGAAAAAAAAAAGTGGTTTTCTTTCTCTATGCTCTGTTTCTTTGTTTTTGTTTTTTTGTTTTGTTTTTTAGAAACATTGGGTTTATCTCTGTAAGTTGGGTCAAATTTAACTCTGATACTACCAAAGTCTAATATTGGTATACAACTCTATTTCTATTATAACTTGATATTTTGACTTTCTATCTCCTGTGGGTCCATATAGAAAAATTATTTTTTTCCTAGGAAACTTCCCATTTTAACTAATTTTTCAACTCTATTCACCTAACAATGCAGAAACAATTCTTTTTTTTTTAATTTTTTAATTTTTTTTTCATCTGGGAGGTTTTCTTCCACCTTGCTATTTTTCATTTTCTCTATCTAGGCTTTCTCCATCTTCTCTTTAAGTAGGCTGAAATAGTTTGTCTTCTTTTGTTGATTTTTGATTTTATCAATGCAATAAGTTTTCAATGTATTTGTTAGTATTATAATTTTCATTTGTTCTCTAACACAGGACTCTCTTTACTTTATTAACTCTTTACTTAGGCTCTCCCTTCTCCCAAGAGAGGGGACCCATTTTTGGTTGTTGTTGTTGTTTCTCTTTCTTTATAAAGAAAAAATTAATAATTTCTAATTTTGTTGCTGTCATGGGACAGGAGATCAAAGATTATATCACTGCTGAAAATACAGATAAAAAGTAGGGCATATTGGGGGAAAGCATAGAAGCAGAGAAGTAGCAGAGCACAAACAGTCCTGTGAACTCTCAATTCACAGCATAGACTAAACATAGTTGTGCCAAATGCTCTATGAACACAGATGCAGCTACCTGGGCATCTGACTCAGAGGAAGCTGAGATCAAATAGGAGTTCCACTCAATATTATGTTTGTAGTTTAGTCTGAAAGAGACTAGGGGACATCTAGTTCCTCCAAGTAACAAATACTAAATTAAGGCATCTTGGGTTCAAAGGTGATACTAGTAATTCTACATCCTAAAGACTGTGGTCTTCTACTAAGGTTCCAGCAGAATGAACTTGCATGCCAGAAATGATGACAAAAGCCAATGAATGGTCTTATCTTTGTACAAATATCTTCAGTCAAACTGACCAACTGTCTGCTAAGCCACCAAAAAGAGAAAGGAAATAATTTTCCCATGTCATCCAGTTATGTCTCTTTTCAGCTGCACTGCAGTCAAAGAAAGTTGTTTGAAATATTTACATGTTTTGCGATTTATTAAAATTCTCTTGGTCCCCTAACATGATCAAATACATTCTTGAAGAGAAGATTTATTCCTCATGCTGATGTATAAAGCTTCATATGCACCTATAACATCTACCTAATTAATTATATCTGAGTGTAAGAGAAGTGTATTAAAATGTGTTTTTTATCTATAGTAGGTATCTATTTTTATTTTTTTAATTTTTCATAAAATACATTGTTACTTTAGCTCATACGGTGATATTAATAATTGTTATACTTCATTGGAAATATAGCTTTTAGTATCCCTATGATTTCTTTCTCTTATTTAATACTTCTCTTCTATTGAATGTTTTTTAGTCTTGTGTGGTGCTGTTCCCTAGTAAGAGAACTACTAGGTGAGGGTGCTTGTGCAGAGGTAAGAGTGAGCCAAAGAAGCTTTTACAATTTTCCAAATTTATATCTTCTCTGAGGTTGTCACAGTGAGGAACACAAAACATTAAATCTTTTTGTGACCTTTTCTGTTTCACAGTTAAGTCACATTCAGGAATGTTTCCCTGCCTCCGGATCTGTGATTCCCAGTCATTCAGGCCTTGTTTTCCAAAAAACTTCTCCCACTTTCAGACATTTTATTTTACTATTATGGGAATTTCTGGACTTTCACTCTCCTTGGCTCCTCATCCCTAAAAATCTGAACCTACTCTCTTTTCTAACTATGATGTTTTTCTCTTGGTTCTTCTTCTTCGAACTTGGTTCTTCTTTCAATTCCCCCTCTAAATTAATCTCAGTCCTTATGAGAGGGAGTATTTTTTTTTATATTTCTGAAAATCACAGCACTATTTGATCTTCTTATGTTAAATAGTTAAGGTGTTTCTTGTTATTTGTTTGTCATTGCTTACAACTTACAGTTTATGAGAAAATAGCCCAGATTTGCCTAATTTCCTTGGGCTCAATCAAGCTTCTACTTGAAGTTGATTTTTTTTTCCATTTGGTATTTTTTTTTATTTTTGGCAATTATAGAATTCCACAGCTCAGAGTGCAGATCATCTCCTCTTCCACTCGTACTACTCCTTCCAACAGATTGCTCATTTTGTGCTGGTCTTGCTATTGGTGGTTTGGGCATACAGGCCCCCCTCTCCACCTCCTGAGGTTCATGGAGTTAATATTTCACAGTTTTCATTGAAGATATCATCTGTGGAGTATTTCCTTTGTTAGCCAGACTGATCTCTTTGGTTTTAGGAGGAGTTTGGGGGAGATTCCAGAATAATGTTGCCTTTGTAATCCCAACATCTATGATATAATTTTGTTTTTGATTTTATAACTATTAGAGACTTAGAGTTGCAAAAAACCAGATTATTTTTTCCACAGAACAGTGAAAGTTTCTACCTTCTGTTTCATGCTTTAATTTGTAAACTGTTTCTCTAATCCTCTTTCTCTTAAGTTTTTCAGTATCATTAAAAGAAGTCATACTAGTCCTCACATTTTTTTATGGCATTCATAGTGTTCCAGTTCAGAGTCTCATCACTTAACACTAGCTAGCTGTTTACTTTCTATCTCTAACCAAATGAAAATTCCCTCAAATCCCTGATGATCATTGTTATAATCACCACCAGTAGCAATTTTTGAATCAGTGAGGTTGTTTAAAAGCAAATGAAAGCAACTCAGTTGTAAGCAAGACTTTTGTTTATTAAAATGATAGTGAGAAAAACACTTAATTTCTTAAAAAGACTAGAAAATCAGGCTTAGAAGCCATGTAGCCAGGAGCTATGGCCCAAATCATACAGACTTGTTCAATGAGGGTCTTTCTGCCAATGCACCTGGGGAGATATTATAGTTTGCCCTGCTAATATCACTCACATTGGCACTAGAAGCTGCTTCTAGAAACATTATCACTGGTGCCTCTGAAAACCAATTGTATATGGAAGTACTGCTGTTACTCATTACCTAAATGGATCTTCATGGTCTTCTGATTCAGTTTCTGGAATGAGCAATCAGCTTGAGAAGCCTTTGATATATACTCATTTTCTAGCTGCAACAGTAAAAAAATAAAAATAAAAGTCATATTTTTAGCCTCTCAAGTGGGAGATGGTAACTGCTTTTTAAGTTAAGGATTATCTCAATAATATCAGTATATTCATGTATTAAGCAGAGAGGAATGAAGAATGCTATTACAATTACAACACTAATTTGCTTCTGCATATTCTGATTCACTGAAAGAAACATGGATTTTATTTGGTCATTATATGTAGCATGGCTTTGAAAGAAAATATGTATGTCTATGTGTGTGTGTATATACACATATATGTACATATATGCATTTATTAATCAGATTAATGCTTAAAGAATGTTAAAAACAATGTAATAAGATTAGGTAAATACATTAAAAAAAATAAATAAAATTCCTTTGAATACAAAAAGATAGTAATTCAAAGTACTATAAAAAATTTAAATGCATAAGATTTAACTGTGACCCAAAATACAATTATTCATGTTTTCATTTTGGCACTTATTTAGCATTACAAATAATGGAAATAAAATCCTAAAACATAAAATGTTATGTCTGTGAAATGTAAAGAATGTCAGTAGACAGGATAGTTATAAAATTTAATGCTAACATGCTATAAGTACACTCATTTCTAAAACTTAAAGGAGATATTTTCACAGTCAATTTATTTCTAGAAATTTTCTTCCTAAGTAGGATAACACTTTGTTTTAAAGGGCTCAATATTTTTTACTAGTGAAATATAATGGTATTTCAAAATATGTTGTCTTAAATGTAATAAATCTGAATTCAGAATAAAATGGGGTGGCATCCATCATATTTGTGGTTGTGGTTGAAGAGATAATATTTGACATCAGTAGCTCAATTTTTGCATTCTCTCTTTGCTAATGGTATGTTTAATTATGTACAAAGATACATAATGAGTCACATTTTATTCCTTTTGCTGTTGTCTTTTTTTACTTAAATTCAATTATCCAATATTTAGTACATCCTTAGTTCAAGATTCAGTTAATCATCCATTGTATGATGGTGCTCTTCACATTACATGAACTCCTTAATTCCCACCACCCAGTTATCTCGTGCTCCCCACCCACCTCTCTTCAAGCAACTCTCAGTTTCCTACAGTTAAAATTCTCACATGGTTTGTCTCCACCTCTGATTTCTTTCTTTCAGTTTTCTTTCCCTTCCCCTATGATCCTCTGCACTGTTTCTTATATTCCTCATATGAGTGAATCCATATGAAAATTGTTCTTCTCTGATTGGCTTATTTTCTCAGCATAATACCTTCCAGTTCCATCCACATCGATGTAAATGGCAAAACATCATCCTATTGATGGCTGAGTAGCATTCCATTGTATATATATACTGCCCTTTTTTTTTTCTTTTTAAAGATTTTATTTAACAGAGAGAAATTGGGAAAGCACAAGCAGGAGGAGGGGCAGACATAGAGAGAAAGAAACAAGCTCCCCACTGGGCAGGGAGCCAGATGTGAGGCTTAATCCCAGGACCTGATATCACAACCTGAGCCAAAGGCTGTTCTGTAGCTTAACCAACTGAGCCACCCAGGCACCCCTACTGCATCTTCTTTATCCATTCCTCTGTCAATGGATATCTGGGCTCTTTCCATAGTTTGGCTATTGAGGACATTGCTGCTATAAACATTGGGGTACAGGTGCCCCTTTGGATCAGTACATTTGTATCTTTGGGGTAAAGACCTAGTAGTGCAATTGTTGGGTTGTAGGGTAGCCCTATTTTTAACTTTCTCAGGAACTACCATACTGTTTTCCAGAGTGGCTGCATCTGCAATAGTATAAAAGGGTTCCACTTTCTCTGCATCCTTGCCAACATTTGTTGTTTTCTCACTTATTAATTTTAGTCATTCCACTGTTGTGAGGTGGTATCTCATTTTGGTTTTGACTTGTATTTCCCTGATGCCAAGTGATGTGGAGCAATTTTTCATGTGTCTGTTAGCTATTTGTATGTCTTCTTTGGAGAAATGTCTGTGCATGTCTTCTGCCCATTTCTTGACTGGTTATTTGTTTTTTGGGTGTTGAGTTTGATAAGTTCTTTATAGGACTTGGATACTAGCCCTTTTCTGATATGTCATTTGCAACTATCCTGTCCCATTGTATAGGTTGTCTTTTAGTTTTGCTATTTCCTTTGCTGTGCAGAAGTTTTTATCTTGATGAGGTCCCAATAATTTCTTTCC
>NC_081558.1:167328380-167513615 GCF_022355385.1 Mustela nigripes | reverse complement strand
TTCTTTCTTTCTTTCTTTCTTTCTTTCTTTCTTTCTTTCTTTCTTTCTTTCTTTTTTTATTTCTCTGTCCTTTAGAATCATGTCTAGCTAGAAGTTGCTGTGGCCAAGGTCACAGAGGTTGCTGCCTATGTTCTTCTCTAGAATTTTGATGAATTCCTGTCTCATCCATTTTGAGTTTTTCCTTGTGTATGGTGCAAAAAAATGGTCCAGTTGTTGGACTTCCAGGTGTCTCAGTTGGTTAAGTGTCTGCCTTTGGCTCAGTCATGATCCCAGAGTCCTGAAATCAAGTCCCACGTTGGGCTCCTTGCTCAGTAGAGAGCCTGCTTCTCTCTCTGCCTGCCACTTCCCCTTCTTGTGCTCTCTCTCTGACACATAAATAAATAATACCTTGAAAGAAGGAAGGAAGAAAGGAAGGAAGGAAGGAAGGAAGAAGGATAGAAAGAGAGAAAGAAAGGAAATTGTCCAGTTTTATTCTTCAACATGTGGCTGTCCAATTATCCCATCACCTTTTGTTGAAGAGACTGTCTTTTTTCCACTGGATTTTTTTTTTTTTTTTTTTTTTTTTTACTGCTTTGTCAAAGAATTGTTGACCATAGACCTGAGGGTCAGTTTTTAGGTTCTCTGTTCTGTTCCATCAATCTATGATCAATCTATGTCTCTGTTTTGTGCCAGTCTTGATGATTACAGCTTTGTAATAGAGCTTGAAGTCCAGAATTGTGATGCCACTAACTTTGGTTTTCTTTTTCAATATTTCTCTGACTATTCAGGGTCTCTTCTAGTTCCATACATATTTTAGGATTATTTGTTCCAGCTCTATGAAAAATGTCAATGGTATTTTAATAGGTATTGCTTTGAATGTGTAGATTGTTCTAGGTAGCATAGACATTTTCACAATATTGGTTCTTCTGATCCATGAGCATGGAATGTTTTTCCATTTCTGTATGTCTTCCTCAATTTCTTTTCTTTTTTCTTCTCTCTCTCTCTCTCTCTCTCTCTCTCTCATTTATTTATTTATTTATTTTTTGGGTAAGTGTTCTGTAGTTTTTCGAGTACAAATCCTTTACCTAAATCAAATCTAAATACAAATACAATACCTAAATACAAATCCTAAAGGATTTACCTCTGGTTAGGTACATTCCTAGATATATTATGGTTTTGGATGCAGTTTTAAATGGAATCAATTCCTTAATTTCTCTTTCTTCTTTCTCAGTGCGTAGAAATGCAACTGATTTCTGTGTGTTGATTTTATATCCTGCTTCATTGCTGAATTCCTGTATGAGTTCTAGGAATTTGGGGGTGGAGTCTTTTGGGTTTTCCACATAACGTATCATGTCATCTATGAAGAGGAAGAGTTTGACTTCTTCTCCATCAATTTGAATGCCTTTTATTTCTTTTTGTTTTCTGATTGCTGAGTCTTAGGCTTCTAGTACAGTGTTGAACAACAGTGGTGAGAGTGGACATTCCTGTCATGTTCCTGACCTTAGGGGAAATTCTCTGATTGTTCTAGTAGGTCATACTCACTTTCCTGTTGACTCGGGAGAAGATGAAGAAAGGGGTTCACCAAGGGTTTCACTTAGGATACTAGTGTCATAAACTGATTTTTATTAAATACTTTTTCTTTCATTCATTTCTTTCACTTTGTTTCTTTTTTTCTTTTAAGATTTTGTGTATTTATTTGAGAAAGAAAGAGCAAGCCTGAACCCTGGGGGATGGGGGTACAGAGGGAGAAAGAGAAGCAGACTCCCTACCTAGCAGGGTGCCCTCGAGATCATGACCTGAGCTGAAATCAGACAATTAACCAACTGAGCCACCCAGGGGCCCCTTTCACTTTGTTTTTATAGTAGTAGAGATTACAAAACAAATTACCCTCTGATCAGAACCAGGCAATGGGGAATGAAATGAGTCAATAACTTAAGAAAACTGATCAAAATCTGATTGTTTTTATTGTATACAAAGAGACAGTTTATTCTTAGTAAATGACACAATAGACTAAATGACAGTTTAGAGTTTATCAGATCTGGTTAGGCATGAGTATGCGTGTGTGTTGGCATGTGCACACATGTGAATACATATTTCCAACCCTAGAAAGGGTACCTTTGTGTTCAGAATGATTACCCTTAGTAATGTCAAAGTACCACATTTTACACTAGATGTAAATATTTGGTGTGTTTGTAAATTACATGCCGAATTTCAAATTGCTTTACTAGATAATGGTATTTTTAATCCACATTTTATCTCCCAACCATAAATTGTGTATTTACACAACTCCCAATAGATTTTAGGAAGATAGCTCACAATAAATCTCAAAGTATTCAGTATGGAGGAAATTTATCTAAAATGTGTTATATTTTACTGTGCTTTGCAGTACATTTTTTACATTGAAGTGGAAACATTACTTGTTCCAGTAATTCAATAAGTTATGCAGCCTTATAATAAAATGTTTTTATTAATTATTATTTTATATGCATATTATCTTGGTTGTGGATGCATGTGCTTAAATTCAAATACATATTAATTTATGAATGAAATATATTTTATAACTTCACAAATTATTAGCCTTTAAACACAATTTATATAAAATGATTTCTATGAGCATGTATTTAAATTTAAAAAGGCATTAGTAAGTAAATATCAACTTATTTTACTTACTAGAATCTAAGGAACTTTCTCATTGTGGGATGCATGCAATCAATACTGATGTTAAACAGCATTTCACTTGTCTTATTAAATGGTTTCACTTTTTGTAAATTTTACAGTCATCCCTGAGACATAAAACCAATGGAGCATATCAGTTTGGATATTTTAATATCCACCGTGAATATAGATATCTGGTACAACCCTAAATATACATATGTAGACATAGAAATATTTATCAAAATTCACCAGGTCAAGGAACAATCTCTTCTCACTCTCTTAATAGCTATGGGAAAATCTTGGTTTCAGGCAACTGTAGAAAGTAATATTTCATTGTTATGATATAATCAGATGACTCTATTGAGTGATGACAACATATAGTCATACATAATATTTTTATGTGTAGCAAAATTCAGAAGCATCTTTTTTTCAATAACATTTTACCTATTAGTGTTGCTACTGACAGGACTTACTTGCTACTTGACAGCATGTAAACCATGTAAAGGATGTCTGAAATCCTCTTTGATAGCCCAATTTTATTTCCCAATACAAGTTAGCATGCTATACTTTATTCTTTATCAAATGACAGAATGATATAGTGAATATAAACCTCTGAGTTATTCTTAGATCTCTGTTTCAAATGAAGCTCTACAAAAGAAATAAAATAAAATAAAATAGAAGGCAGTTATAAGTTTTCATTTTTATTTCATATTTTTTTCTGGGCAATGCCACTCATAGCTAAAAGATCGACAGAAACCAGGCTGGCATGATCTATGCTCCTTGGCCACCAGAGACAAGTCCCATTTTTATCAAATTAATGCTTCAGGCATTGAATTTATCGTAATAGAAACTAAAGAATTAGTGAGAGCAGATCTAACCTGAGGGCTGACTTCATGGTTTTTGTGATATGAGGAGTCACCTGAGGCACTTGCTTAGAATGGCCCACACTTAGTGCTCTGTTGTTGCCATTTTGAAATTCATGATAATTACTCAACAAATGGTCACCATTTTTATATTACACTTCCCCTGAAGATTATGTAACTTGTCCTGCCCAAACTGTATAGAAAATCAGCAGAAATCCATTGTTTGGTAGATTGTTCTAAGGGCTAATTGATGAAAGTATCAGTTGTTCAGTTCTTTGTTTTTCATTTTCCCCTTGCATCTTTTTTTAAACAAAGATTTTGAGCCTCTCCTTTAGGCGGGAACATAGAAAGGAAAGCAAGTCTTACTTATCTTTATAGCCTCAATGCCTAGCACACACATAGAAATTATTAGTCAAATGTTTGCTTAAATGAATTTAATTGCCCAGCTGTAATGTTAGAGGGCATTTATTAGAAATGATCATTGTTCTGTCACAGATTTATTTTTGCCACATTAAATTATGGTGGTAAAGTTTGTATGAAATATGTATATTTGGGGCACCTGGGTAACTCAGTGGGTTAAAGCCTGTGCCTTCAGTTCAGGTCATATCCCAGGGTCCTGGGATGGAGCCCCGCATAGGCTCTCTGCTCAGCGGGAAGCCTGCTTCTCTTCCTCTCTTTGTCTGCCGCCTCTCTGCCTACATGAGATCTCTGTTAAATCAAAAAAATAAAATAAAATAAAATATGTATATTTAATGAATAGATAGCAATACCAATACTAACACTTAAAAATATGCATGATAAAATAACAAGTATCATTTCTGCTTTTGAAAATTCTTAAACTAAATAGAGGCAAAAGAATGTGAAAAATAAAACTTTAAAAGAGTTGATATGACTTTTCCAATGTGGAGACTAAGAATATATAATATATATATTTACAAAATAATTTTATAGAATTTAGAATTTGAAGAAATTACCCCACTCAAAATTATTGGAATATTTCCTGTGAGTTTAAACAAACAAAGCAAATATTCATATTTCTTTAATAGTCCCATAGTCCCATGACAACTGCCTATTTTCCTATATTCTTTGAATCCCAAGTTTCTATGAGCTTCCTTCAACACATTCCTTCATAAACAAGTAGCTTAAGACTCACATCAAAAATAAGTAAATTTTGAAGCAAGTTAATCTTCAATTTTGTTTGTTCCTTAAGTTTTTTATATTTTCAGAAAAGTTATTCAACTCATTTGAAGATTGCTTTATCCAACCAATGGAAATTTTCTTCAAATGGGTTGATTAATAGTATTTTTCTTTTTTTTTTTTTCCAATTTCATTGAGGTCGAATTGACATATATAGTTGTCAGATATTTAAAATCATCATCTGAAAATCAGATGAATGAATACATTGTGAAAAGATTTCCTCTTCAAGGTAATTAACACTTCAATCACTTCACATATTTATCAGGTTTGTTTTGTTTTTGTTCTTGATTTCTGATTTTTGTGGGGTTTTTTTGAGGGGGTGAAAACTCTCAGCAAATTTCAATTATACAATCCAGTGTTATCAACTATGTTATATGTACTATGTGTACTATGTTATACATTAGGTCCTAAGATGTTATTCATTTTATAGCTGAAATTTCATGCCCTTTTACCAAACTCTCCCTATTTCACCTACTCCTAGCTCCTGGCAACCACTTTTTCTACTGTTTCAGTGAGTTTGAATTTTTTTTTAACTACACCTATATGTGCTACTGTGTAGTATTTGTCTTTTTTTGTCTGACTTATTTCACTTAGTGTAATGCATTCAGTGTCCATCTATGTTGTTACAAATGGCTGGATTTCCTTCTTTCTTGTGGCTGAATAATGTGCCATTATAATATATACCACACCTTTTTTTATCCATTGATCCATAGATAGATACATGTTGTTTCCAGATCTTGGCTATTGTGAAAAATCCTGCAATTATCAGGGTGTAAAGATATTTCTTCATGATCCTGATTCATTTCCTTTAGATATGTACACAGAAGTAGGATTGCAGGATCATATGATAGTTCTATTTTTAATTTTTTGAGGAGCGTCCTCATGGTTTCCATAGTGGCTGCACCAATTTACATTCTCACCAAGAGTGCACAGGTTTCCCTTTTCTCCACATCCTTATCAGCATTTGTTATCTAGTGCCTTTTGCTAATAGCAGTTCTAACACATGTGAGGTGATATCTCATTGTGGCTTTGATTTGCATTTCTCTGATGATTAGTGATGCTGAGTATCTTTTTATGTACCTGTTGGCCATTTGTTTGTCTTCCTAAAAAAAGTCTCTGCTCATTTTATAATCAGATTTTTTTTCTTTTCTTTTTTTTCTTTCTTTCTTTTCTTTTTTTTTTTTTTTTTTTTTACTCTTAGGTTGTGTGAGTTCTTCATTTGTTTTGGATATTAACCCATCAAATAGATGATTTGCAAATATCTTCTCCTATTTCATAGTTTACCTTTTCATTGTAATTGTTTCCTTTGCTGTGCAGAAGCTTTTGAATTTGATGTAGTCCTATTTCTTTATTTTTTATGTGTTGTCTTTAGTTTTTATATCAAATTCAAAAAATTTTTACCAAGACTGGTATCAAGGAACTTTTTCCCAGTGTTTTCCCTTAGGATTTTTATGATTTCTGGTCTTATGAATAGACACATAATTTTTCTAGCATGTGTATTTAAGTTAATTCAAAGTTTTAATACTGTTTATTAATGGGATTTAGAAGAAATCTCATGATGAAATGGAAAATTTTTTCCTGTAGTTCCCTAACGATCCTTTTTATAATTGTAATTTTATGTAACAGGACTTAAAAAATAATAATGAGAAAGAGGAGAAAAAATAGGAAAGAAGGAAGGAAGGAAGGAAATGACCAAAATTTCCATTGATATATAGAAGAGTCACAATATCATTACAGTGTTATTTATTATCTGCATGTTAATTGTTAGTTTTCACTTCATTTAAGTGAATTCTTCTAAAATTGGTCATTATTAATTACAGTTATAAAATATGCTTCTGGAAGGTTTCTTTATGTGAACTGATTTATAGGGAATTATTCTCTTGAGACAAATTATATCCCTTAATTATGATTTGTTAAGTTACAAAAAGGTTTCATTATGGGGGTGCCTGGGTGGCTCAGTGGGTTAAGCCTCTGCCTTTGGCTCAGGTCATGATCTCAAAGCCTTGAGATTGAGCTCTGTATAGGGCTCTCTGCTCAGTGGGGAGCCTGCTTCACCCTCTCTCTCTGCCTCCCTCTCTGCCTACTTGTGATCTCTCTGTCAAATTAATAAATAAAATCTTTAAAAAAGGTTTCATTATGAACATTAATTTTAATGTGAAATACACACATTTATAATTTTATGATTTACATACTTCTATAAAAATACTCATCTCCAAGGCTTTTCACAGATCATTTGCTGAAATCAGAAGGAAGATTAAGCTGATCCTGGGCATAGCCATGTTTGTTTGAGGAGTCATCTGGAACCATTCTAATTAGGAAAATAATGGACAAATCAATTTTATGTCTTCTTTCATCCCAGATAAGTCTGATACATATGAGTTACAGGATGTTTTCTGAATTCTGCATTTCTAGACAACAGTTTGGATCTTGAAAAAAACATCAAAATCTACTGACAGGAAGTAGACCTCCATGCATCCATGAAGAAAGAAAGGTAATAGAAAATGTGGATTATTATAGATTTAGTTAATACATACTGCACATACAACTATCATAAAAAATAAATGCAGATGAATTTGGAATAACACAGATTATACACATGAATTCCTGCCTTCGGAAAATAATCAGTTGCCAGAAGTCTTATCCTAAGAAATCTACATAGAATTTAGACCCTCAAATATATTTCTGACTATAATTCATGAGTGAAATGTTAGAAAAACTTAATCTCCTTATCACAATCCCCTAAAACTGGGGTGCCTGGGTGGCTCAGTGGGTTAAGCTGCTGCCTTTGGCTCAGGTCATGATCTCAGGGTCCTGGGATCGAGTCCCACATCGGGCTCTCTGCTCAGCAGGGAGCCTGCTTTTATCTCTCTCTCTCTCTCTCTCTCTGCCTGCCTCTCCATCTACTTGTGATCTCTCTCTGTCAAATAAATAAATAAAATCTTTAAAAAAAATCCCCTAAAACTCCTAAAACCAAATAGATCTTCATTCTGCTTAATTACAAAAAAAATGAAAGTTTCTAAAGTGTTATGCCTGAACCTGTGTGGGTGACCTCATTTATTCTGTATAAATCACAAAGATATGCTACAGCAAAAAGAAATATTTGTGTGTGTATATACATATGCAAACATAGGTATGTGCATAAGCTTGTGTGTGTGTAAATGGATATATAAGTAGATAAATAGGTAGATAGATACAATTTTGTCATTTCAGGCTTATATGTACTTGCTTTATCTTAATCTTAGCTCATTTCCTTTCTTTACACTGTTAGAAAGAAAAATAAAACAACTTGTTCATTATGTATTTTTATAGTAAGTAGGGTATTTTTTTATTTTTACCCTGGAGGTCAAAGCTTTGATTAGAGATACAAATATATCTTCATTCGTATGCTACATCTTTGCATTACACTTCAGTTTTGACTTTGGGTTTTTTATAGTGAGTCCTTGGTGACATTATTTTGTTAGGCTACTCAAAAAGAAATAGAGATGAATACATCATTAAAAACACCAGTAAAATAATACCAGACAAAAAGTTCAATGTGTTATCAAGGGAAAAAATAGTAAGGTAATACATACATTCCAACACTTTCATCCAAGAGACTGGGAGAATTTTCAAGAAACTTACCACAGGAAAATGTAATAATGTTTAGAGTATAGATGGCAGTAATTGCAACAAAGGAAGGTATCTAAATTCTATACATGGTTTGGTAATAACATATGTTGTCCAAAAGTCTGTTTACAATCAGTAGCAAAGCATGGCTATCAATAGCAAATAACATTAACTGCAAAGAGCCTTTACTTAGAAACAGGCATCTGTTTCAGAATAAGTGAGCACATTTCTCAAAACATTAAAATCAACCAGTTAAAACAAGATTCATATATATGGAACTAGTTGCTACCATGTATATTCATGAAGGACTCATACCTATTGAATAGAATGTTATTAATGTTTGTGAAGATGATCAATTAACAATCAGACCTGCCCTCTGAATATTGATCCATTTTTTATGCCTTTGATTAAAAAGTTTCCTGAAAGAATAACACTCAAATCTAAATTCTGAATATTGAATAAAGCTGCAATTTGAAAACATTGAAAAATATGGAAAATTTTACTCCTTGATTGAAAAGGTTAAGATATATTTTAGTCGTCTGTCACAGTCAGCTTTCTTCCCTTCACTTTGTGAAAAATTAGACATTTACAACACCTTTAAGTTCCCTTTATTGATTCATATTATAGTGATGGGCTGAGGAAGGACACATAAGACAGAGAAAAAATGCAAAAACTTTATTCAAAATGCAAGTGATGAGGAGAGCCTGGGTGGCTCAGTCTAGGTTAAATGCCTGCCTTCGGCTCAGGTCATGATTCCAGGGTCCTGGGATAGAGCCCCACATCAGACTCTCTTTTCAGTGGGGAGCCTGCTTCTCTCTCTCCCACTGTCTGTGGCTTCCTGTGCTTGTGCTTGTGCATGTTCATGCCTTCTCTCGCACAAATAAATAAATAAAATCCTTTAAGAAATGTAGGTAATGAATCACTAAATTCTACTCCTGAAAACAATATAAGCCTATATGTTAACTAACTAGAATTTAAATAAAATCTTGAAACAAAAAAAAATGCATAATACATCCAATGTTCTATATACACATATGTAAATTTCCAACTGATTTTCTAAGGTATAGAATAGTATGGAGTTAATAGCGTAGACTCAAGCCACACAGCATTCAAAACAGATTAGAAGGATCATCTCACAATGTATATGTTGCAATTGTAGTCTCATGTTGGGTGGTATGGTTTCCCTAAAATAAGACCTAGAAACAGGTTTACCCAACCACTCTTACTATCACAAAGGACCCACTGAAAACCCAACTGGACACATTCTAGGTTAAAAAAAAAAAAAGATTCAGTTAAAAAAGAAAATGTTATTTGTATCACCAATACTACATTTGCAACTACAGAAATTCTAAAAAACTTAAAATCATGACTCTTACATTTAAGAAGCTTAAATCTAGATAGATCAAATAAAATAAATGTAATGAACTTAAATAAATTAGGGGCTTAACTAATTCAGAGAAGTGAGTTATTATTAATATTGAATTTGGTATCAGTTCTTATTCATAATATTTATCTTTTTCAATGACAGGATTTCAAATATTTTTAAGCAAATATGACATGTGACAAAACTTGTGAGGTTGATATTAGGCTACATTTATGAGAAGATCTGCTATTCTTTACACATTTAAGTATAGTGTCCCTTAGTAAGTTGATGATAATGAGACAGACAAGAAAGTTTTTTTCAGTAAGTACCTAATAAAATTAATACTAACACTAATTTATTCACAAATTTCAGTTCAGTGCTTATCATGATCTTATATTGATGTTTGGCACTGGAAAGATAACAATGAATAAGACAAGTGTAGCTCTTGTTTTATAAGGCACACAGACCAGTATCTTTTAAAGGACAATGTTTATTAAAAGGCAGTAAATAGGTGAACTTATTTATTTATTGAAAATAATCATTTTTATTTGAGGGCTTAACTATGAGTTACCATAAAGATGTATCTAAGAACTTGGAAATAAAGAGATTAAAACTGTCTTCTGAGTTAAAATTTAACTCAATATATTCTGGTTTAGAGAAAAGAGCAACAAAGTCATCTTAAAAATAATGGCTTCAAACTTCTATGACAAACTGTAACTTACTTGAATATACTAACATACTGAGGAAAGGAGTCATTTGAAAATAGGCTGTCAGTCTTGGAAGGAAGAAGAAAGAATCTTGAAAAAACTTTGGCAGACCTCATCCAAACATGCTTCTGAAGCAGAAGAGAGTATGTTCTTAAACAATGCTTTCTCAAAACCAGAATTAAGATGTAATAGTATTAAAAGTCTGTAACTTAATAATATGCACACCAAGCAAATTTCTAGATTTAATTTGCTTTTTAATGGGATCTACTTTCAAGGAAAGATGTGAGTCACGTTGATGAAAGTACTATAGTCTGTGCTATGGCTTAAATGAGACATTGGCATTCTGACTTTATATATCAGTCTCTGTGACTTTAGTGGATGTGAGGCTAACTCTGAAAGCGATCCATGCTCTGTATGCTGAAGGAATGAGGATTCAAAATCTGAAAACCTGAGCTGGATTAAGGTAATAAACACAAAATCTGAAAACCTGAGCTGGATTAAGGTAATAAACACATTCTATCAAAACACATTATTTGGCTTTCCCAGGCCACAGTCTAGTTTAACAGGTGAATTATTGAACATACATGACATTATTACCATGAATTTCTATAATTTATAATATTTTAGGTTTTTGCATGAAAAATAGAACCACAACTATAAGTATTGCATGCCATTTTGAGATGTATACACCTAACTTAAACTCCATGGGGTGTATTACACAAATCCTCTCTGAGGTTGTGGGCATTGATAGTCTGACTGTCACATTAGTGGGCTAGGTAATATTTTATAAATCACAGTGTATTGGCAGAAGTGAACATGGGCAGAGGCCTATGGAAAGACAATTTCAGAAAAGGGACTCTGAATAAATATGTTTTCATGGAGCATAGTATATCTTAGGACCTATTGAGCAGAGTGATTCTAGTAAATCACTCCATACAATTGTGTTTAATAACAAGTATTTGAGTTGGAAGGCCTTTTTGATCCCAAGTGAAGCCTTCTGAAAAGCTTATCTTTTATCAAGCTATTTCTCTTTTACTTCTAAATTCTCTGACATGAAATTTAATCTGTCTATGATTCTCAAAATTAGGTGGCAGAGAGGAAAGAATGCTTCTTAAATATATATATCAATAATAATAATAATAATAATAATAATAATAAAACAAACTTCACGGGTTGTCCTTGTTTTCAGTACTTCTTTCAAGCATCTGTTTTTCTATTGTTTGAATTTTTTCCAAATAATTTTGTTTTAACTTTCTTTCTCTCTCTCTCTCTCTCTCCTTTAATCTTCCTGGTGACATTCCATCAGTCAAATTATCATGGCAAGAGTTTGTCCTCACAATCCTTAATTGAAAATTCTAGAAGGAAGCTGTTGTCAGTGTTCATTTTATTGTTTTAGTCATGACTGCCCTGGCAGAATGCTAACTTAACCAGCAATATCAAGCAGCTCTGTCCACAAATTAGCTCCTTCATGGGGCAGGGGTTGGGGAGAGGGCAGAGTAAAGAAGAAGAGAAGGCTCTAATGAAGTACAGATCCACTGGCCTTCTCCCAGTGATTACCAGGAGGATTTTAAGGGCAGAAGGTCTTCGTTATATTCGTGGCCGATAGTAGCAGAAGTAGTATTACTAGCAGTACTAACAAATTGTGTATTAATTGAGTGCAAAAAGTATTTTCCCATGCATTTTTATCAATGAATAAAACCAGACCATAAAATTTCGTTAATTTGGTAGAATGTGCTAGAAGCTGAGGATAATGAAAAAAAAAAAAAGTGTCTCTATGTTTTAATGTAACATTTCTAGCCCTTCACTATTAATCATTGAACAGTCTTTTAATGTGCATCCCTAATGGGCATGAAGAACATCAATTTCAAAAAGGCTAAGAAATGAGTAGCCACTGGGGCAGAGCCACCCCCCTAGCCAAGTGATGAGGCATTTCTAAAAGAGACTAAGGAGGTCTGGACAGTGTGTAGAATCTGAGGTGGTTCTGGCTCCCTCACCAAGTGGATGCTGGCTAGTATCTCCAGCCTTGTCAGTCAGTCTGCCAAAGTTAAAATAAACCCAGGACAGCTTATCTTTTATTCAGATTGATTAGCTCCTGGGTAGCATGATGAAAACTAATTAGGAAAACACTGGAAAAGATAATGTACAATGTTATCATTGAGAACTGCAAAGTCTTACAGTGTTAGACCAATAAAAAAGAACCTGCTTCCACATGTTTGGGATAATCTTCTGTTTGTGCTCTGGAGTTATTTGCCAGAGGCATTAAGTCAAAGTCACTGATTCAGTCCTGGTGATTTCTGATTTCCTGTGAATAGTTGTGGGTGTGTTTTCTGAACTGTCTGCCAGAAGCTTCACATAAGACATTAGGTTCATTTTCTGGGTTTGTTTGTTTGTTTGTTTTTGTAGGTTTTCTCTCTCTCTTTCTCTCTTTTTTTTAATATACTAATTTACTGAAAACAAAAACAAATTTAAAATCCTTAATTTCTGGGTAAATGCTTATTGGCAGTAAAAATATAGGAGTTGAGGTTAAAATCACTATAAATGAGACACTTCCAGGTAATTTTTTTTATAAAAAATATAAGAATGTTTCTCCATAACCATATTTAAAACACATCATACCACAGAACTTTCTTCACGTCCCCCACTATTACAATAAAAACTGCAAAGATATATTGAGTTTGTAATTATTCATTTTCAATACCTGAAAATTATCCCTGGAAATTGCTATTAGATCTAAAGCTCTCACCTAATTCTGTTTGAACACAGCTCGCTTTAACAGATTCTATTAAGTTTCCAGGATAATTATGGTTCCTAAAATATAACTCCACACAGTAAAAGCTGCTATACGTGGAGCAGCAGCTCTAAGCCAACTCCCCACAACAGTGTTTTAAAGAGCTTCCAGTGTTATTTTCCATAATAAGGCCCACTAGTTGGCAGAACCCCTGGAAGCTATGCAAACAGCAACACATCTGTTCTCTAAGAGGCAAAATGCTGTGTCTCAGTTGAGATGTTTATTCTCTTTACCAGCAACATTATGAAAGGGCAAAGCCTGGAGCTGGCTAGAAGAAATTTTCCTTTATAGGCTTGCATATTTTTATAGGAAGAGAAAAACCTGGCAATGGCAAAGACAGTGAACTCCTGCACTTCGATTCATGATACTTAAAGAGTAGCCTCTCTTTCACATTGGCAAAATCAAAGGTGTATGCAATGTTTTGTGTGTGTAGTCTTAAGACTGAAGACAAGCTGAAGTCCACAGCAGGAAAGGAAAATTTTGAAGTTCATTAATTAGCTTATTTAAACTATTATTTCCAGAACTGATTATTTGTTTAAATGAGAAGATCAGCTTTGAGTTTTAGTGCTTGTGAGTAAATAAAATGTTTTTGCATTTTTGCATTTGCAAGCGTACTTGAATTTCGTGTCTTGTTTTTTTTAACCAAGGAACAAAGTTTAGCCAAGATTTTCATGTAATTACACCTCTTCTAAGATATGACTTAACCGGCTGCATAGTATTCCATTGTGTATATATACCACATCTTCTTGATCAAAAGAAATGAAATCTTGCCATTTGCGACAACATGGATGGAGCTAGAGCGTATCATGCTTAGTGAAATAAGTCAAGCAGAGAAAGACAACTATCACATGATCTCCCTGATATGAGGAAGTGGTGATGCAACATGGGGGCTTAAGTGGGTAGAAGAAGAATCAATGAAACAAGATGGGATTGGGAGGGAGACAAACCATAAGTGAAGTGACTCTTAATCTCACAAAACAAACTGAGGGTTGCTGAGGGGAGGGGGTTTGGGAGAAGGGGGTGGGATTATGGACACTGGGGAGGGTATGTGCTTTGGTGAGTGCTGTGAAGTGTGTAAACCTGGTGATTCACAGACCTGTACCCCTGGGGATAAAAATATATGTTTATAAAAAATTAAAAATTAAAAAAAAAAAGATATGACTTAACCAGAAGGAATAAATAATTACCCTTTACAATAAAAATGGGGAGCTCCTGTGGAAAGTGCATCATTTCTACTTTACAAATACGAACTCCATACTAGAAACTGTCAAAATCATATTTACAGCCTTACTATACCCCTGAGCTTCGATGCTCCATGTCTTGCTTCTTCCTGAATTTTAGATATTTTCCCAGCTATTCAAAAGACAAAAGGTTCAAATCCAAATTTCTTTTTTTTTTTTCTTTCCTATCCCCCAATAATGCTTTCTTTCTTGTTCCTGCCTGCATTGCTTTTCTTGGTGTTTTCAAAAGCGCATATTATTTTAACAACACTGTCACTCTCAGTCATCCGGGTGAAAACACAGCACTCTTGCACATATCCCTATCCAGTCAATCTTCTTCCCTGTTACTACCTGCCTGCTTTGAAGCTTCGTTTCTTACCTTCTACATACAAAGATGAGTCTTCTATACTGTTTTTTCCCCACCAGCATCTGCCTTTCTAATCTGTTACAAACAATACAGTTAGATTTCTGATTCCTTACTCAAGGACACTACCACATAACATGCAAAGCTCAGAGACTTTAACTCCGTTATCAAGGCTCAACCCCTACAAAGAATCAGATGAACTGTTGAACAAACATAGATGTGGAGCAATTCATTCTATCACCTGGTAGCCATCAGGGACTATGCTGTGCACTAGAACATAACACAAGCTGAACCAAAGTGGCCTTTCTCCTTATGGAGCCTATAGCCTACTGGGAAGCTAAACCTGTGTGAAGTTTCTTGTTCCACTCACTCCTAGCTGGGTGACTGAACAAGTGGTTTACCCTCTCTGACTTGCTTTGTGTATTTAATGGTGATTAAGGCAAAGAAAGTACTTACCCTTATTGAACTGATGTAAGAATTAAATGTTTCTGGTTCAGGGCATTTGTTCTGAGGTTATTCAGTGAAGGCAAGTACTTCTTTCCATTCTCTCCAATTGGCCACATACCAGACTTAGCGACTTCTGCCCTGAAGAGTCATGCCAGCTGTTGTCTCAAGGTTTCCCCCAATGCTGCTAGTTTCGTTTTCTCTGGTATCTAAATCTCTATCATGTGCCTTCCCTTATTATTTTAATTAACTTTAGCATAGTCATTATTATGATTACCGTATTTATTACCACTTCTTTCACCATAATTGCTATTGTTGTTTTTGAAATTCTTACTCTGATCTAGGCCTTACTTTTATTTAATCATCATTAAAGAAAGTATAATATTATACCCACTTTACAGATGAGAAAACTAAAGTGTGTTGTTAAATGGGAAGGTGTTAAGTAGCTTACTAGCTCATACCACATCACTTAGCTAATAAATCATGAAATTAGGATTCAAATCTACATCTGCTTGACTCTGAAACCCACACCCTTATCCTCTGTTTTATGGGACTTGTCACAGGCTCCTGCAATGTCATGGGCCTGTCTTAGGCAGTCTATTAGCAGACACATCTATTAAAATATATCTAAATGATATAATAAAATGGTATCTCTTAATGCCTTTATTAAAAACATAAATTATGTTTTTGTATAACACTTTTGTATCATTCCCTCTCCCAGGACCAAGCCTATGGTAAGTGTTGAATACATATTTATTGACTGAATAAACGTATGGCTGAAGGAGAGAAGTTACATTTGTGGAATAGAAACATCAGGGGGAATGTGAAGGGAAACGGGATTTATCAGGTTTTCTGTGTGCCTCATCCTCTCTAACAGCATAGGCAAAAGTGAAATGGAGGGAAAAAAGGAGTACAGACCACGATGAAGATGATTAAAGAGAGTACAGAGCAGCTGTCAAAGCAAATATCAAGCAACATTAATAACTTTATAGCTCACCATGAGGTTGTCTCAAATATTTCCAAGAAAACAGGATCCTTGCTGTTGCACAGAGTAAGTGAGACTAATAATCAAGTACAGATTCAAAGAATATTTTTCGTTGGATACCTTAAGCTGCAAAATTAAAAAAAAAAAAAAGACCCTTAAACTAATGGAAAAATACATGACTCAGAGGAAAATATTATTGCATTCTTGGTATTTTAATTTGATGCAGAGTTGATAAGAAACAAGATCTGCAACATTCACCACCTATTGTCGACATTGTTTGAATAGTCAGATAACATCCTCAAACTTCTGACGCTTATCCAAAAATAACTGTGTTGGGAGACTTACCAGTGAAATGCTTCAGGACTCCCAAGAATTGCTCTTAGGAGCATTTCAACCTGTCCAGTAGATTTGAAAGTTGACCTCCATGGATAAAAGTGTAAATTTGAGATCAGATACCTCCATGGATAAAAGTGTAAATTTGAGATCAGATGCTACCACACATGAAGTTATTTAAAGTAGTTTGTATTTTTTAAGTGGCAGTGACTCTACATATAAGTTTCTTGTACATTAATAACAACTTAGCCGCATGATTTCTTGACTGTGGCATGAGTCTGTTTATTTGCTCACTGACACAGTTTTTCACTGAAATAAGCTTTTGTGGGTTTTGTGTTGTGACCTCTGTGTGTCCCTGGCTGTAGATAATGTGAGCAACAGAGGAAGCAGTAGATTTGGTCTCTGGTCCCCTCGAGCTGACATTTATAGTTTATAGGCATTAGGAATAAAAAAGCAAACACTTTTAATTATACTCAGATTTGGTGATGTGAAACAATAAATATTATTGTTCTTCTCAACTTCCACTGCCCTATTTGATTTTGAATTAAAAAAAAAAAAACCAGGGAGAAAAAAGAGGAATAAAAAATGGGAAAGAACAAAAATGTCTAAACCAGTGGGGAGTAAGGTGAAAGGTAGATGGTGTGAAGAGAGCTGTGGTCCTGCTGGACAGCAGCTCCTGCAGTTTTCACTGGTGGTGTAGAATTGCGCTATGGGTACCTTTACTCTCTGCTTGAAATAGTCTTCTTTATCTGGTTATTCCTTACATTTCAAATCTGGGCTTACATGTTGCCTTTTATGGATACTAGCTCTAACTAAATTTCCTAAAGGGATCCATTTTCCACTACCTGAAAGTACCATCACACAATCAATGATTGGTCTCAGTCTTTCCCAGGAAAATATCTGTCTCATGAAGCTAACTACCTTCTTACTGTGTTCATCTCTATATCCTTTGGGCCTGGCATATAATAGGTGCTCCATAAATTTTTGTCACATGAATAAATGAATGAATGAATGAACATTTTATGTACTACTTTTCAAAAGAATATGTCCATACATAACATTAGAAAGTTCTTTTGTTTGGTTGTTTTGTTTTGTTTTGTTTTTCTCTTACACATTGTGGAACCTACAATCGTGTAAGGACCTGGTCCTTATTTATTTAAAACAACTATTTCCAACAGCCCAAATGTCTTGGAACAGAATGAGGTATGCATACCATAGTCAGGAAGGGCTTTCGAGCTTTTATCTACTCTCTCTATGTAGCAGACTTCTATACCAGTTGCACAACTGTCACATAAGATAGTAACTTGACCTTGAGTATATTATGTGGAATCCATGTGTTGATGTACCTCATAGGCCTTTTCTTTTGTAAT
Organism: Mustela nigripes; assembly: GCF_022355385.1. Classification (NCBI taxonomy): domain Eukaryota; kingdom Metazoa; phylum Chordata; class Mammalia; order Carnivora; family Mustelidae; genus Mustela; species Mustela nigripes. The sequence continues at coordinate 167,495,741 of NC_081558.1, read as the reverse complement.
ACTCAAATTTACAAAGAGAAATATCATAAATTTATAGAAGTTAGACTAACAGTATGCTCAAAGAGAAAGATGTAGAAAAGAATGGTATTTCAGAATTCAACTCTGAATAAAATTAGTCTTAAAAGCAGTAATCATCCAAACAAATGGTAGAGAAAATTGTACATCTTTTTTTTTTTTTTTAATTTCTGCAAGGACAAGTAGAAGAGACTGATGCTATAACCAGAAGAGTTCCTGAGATTGTCAAGACTAGGGTTCCAAACATTCTGTAGGAAAATAAAGCTCTCAAGTCTTTTTCCTGCTAGTTAGGACCAAAGAATTAAGGTAAATTGTGCCTTGCTCTTATTTAGCTGTATAAGCATGTATACTCAAACTAAAATGGTAAACTGGAACTTCTATCACAGGTGAAGACTTTTTTCTTGTATAAGTGGCATTTCTTTCAAGTTAGTAAAGAATACAGTAGGAAAAAAAAAAGAATGGGTAGGAAATTGTTAATAAAATGGTTATTCAATTATCTGACCTTAGGTTTATAATAAAACATTAAAACACTAATCCCTAGATCCTTAATCCTTAATCCTTCTAGAATAGAGTCCTACTAGAAACAAATTTGCTATTTCCCTTTTTAAGAACTATATAATTCAAACATTTGAAGCTTCAAACAAAGTGAAATATTCATTTGGTTGGTGAACAAATAGAGATGAAGAAAGTATCTGTTTACTAAAAATATAAATAAGGGAATGAAAACATTAATTGCTCTTCAGATGTTTGAGAGAATAAGAAGGATATTTTATATTTTATCGGTTAGCTTTGGAATAAAGTTAAAAAAGTGTAGATCAGACAAATACATAGTTTACATGTTTAGAAGGCTTCATCCTTGAATGTAGTGCTATCTGATATTTTATGCCATAAATTGGTATAATTTGGTAAAATTAATTAGTTGCAAAGCAGAAATGGATTTGATAACAATATCTTCTATCACTGAGCTTCAATGAGATCATCCTAAAAAGGGTGTTTATGCATAGAGCTGAGAAAACCCAGAGATGTAATGATGCCTTATTTTATGTCTCTGTTAGACAAAATTATGCTAGTTCAGGATTGTCTGAATATCTCTCTTTAGTCCCAGAATAAAATAAGAATTTACGGAGTATGAAACTGATATTTGAAGACAAAAAGAAAAAACAAAACAAAACAAAACAAAAAAACCCTTCCTTTTTACAACCTCTCTGTTATCAGTGAGAACTCTTACTATTGTCATAATCATAAAGACTGATGTTCCCTTTTCCTTCTTATCTTTTCCTCTTGAAATAACAAAAGATGCAACATTAACTTTTGTGGATCATATTTGATTTACCTCTTTCTAGATACCAAAAATTTGGGGGATTTATTTTGTAAATCAATTAGAACTGCACAAAAATCCTATTCCTTCTGTTCATGTACTGAGGGATGCCTAAAGCCACAGGATATGGGGATTATTAGATATGCTTTTCTAAGGAGGAAATAGTAAGACAAAAATGGCCTGCCTGAAGTTACAGTTTATAGATTGGAAAAAGGCACAGACAATTAAAAGATGGAGCTACTTAGGGCAAATTACTTGCAATCAAGCTGCAGCTAAATGAGCTTCTTGATGAGGAAGCCAAATTTATGTTGTTTCAAACCACGGAGAGACGTTAAAGAAGTTGAAAGGTGAGCAAAATGTTACTACAATTGGATCCAGATAGGTTGATAAGAGAAGTTATAGAGGCAATTTAAACAATGTCTTCTGAAACACACATGCACACACGTGCATGCTCGCACACCCACGACCCCACAGAATCATACACAAAACACCTCAAAATGGAAGACTGTATGATTATATACACTTTCAGTTTCCGTTTATATTTTACGTAGATGCCCCTTCTCATCATAAAAGCCCTGTGGCTTAAGAAGCTCAATCACAGAATGTAATCATTTTCCCCCAAATCTGCAATTTACCAGAGACATTTTAATTGAAAATGATGTATTGTTTAAACTCCAAACAACTGTGTTTTCACTTTGTTTCTCCCTGCCCTAAATTATCCCTTGGCAACTCTTTGAGTTGATTTTGAAAGAATATATTTGATAATGAATTCAGAACTTACACAAAGCACAGAAACCATGTGAGAGCTTCAAATGTGTAATATCACATTTCTTTCTTTATTGCTAGATATAAATTTTTGCATTCAGGGCTGCATGCTTCATTTTCACTGAAAGCAGAGTATTGTCTACATATATCTGAATGGAATGACTTTAAGGATTTTGTAATTTTGAAAAGGCATCTAGCTAGGCTATCCTTCATCCCATTTCTGTTGCATTGGAATGTTAGGCATAACAAGGTAGACAAAAGAAAGGTATAATGGAGATCCTAATGGGTCATTAGCAAGTACAAGTATATGTAGAAAGAGATACTTTCCTGCTGGCATTTTCCCTTATCTTGATTTCCTTCTTTTTCCATGCATTCAAGTTTTTCATGAACAGAATCAGGGAGGGGAGGACGGAATTAACAGTTCTTGTCTGAAAAAGACAAAAACGAAACAAAACACCTTTCTTCTTCAAATGGTCCACTTCAGGAAGTGAAACTTCTCTAATAATTAAGAACCGAAAAGGACAATAAAGAAAATGCCCATATTTAGAGCAATAAATGCAATTCGATGCTGGCAGGTTTTCTTACAGTTGAAGTGTAATATTGTCAGCATTGCCCTCGTCAGGTCTGCCATTGAAAAACAGTGCAGGAAAGTGCCCATTGGCCCACAGTAGTAACAAAGGGGTCCTTTCTCCATCTGACTTTGTCCAGCTACCTCTCTCATTTAATGAAATGTGGAGAAATTAAATAGAAAATACTCTATAGGGCACTGGGGAGAGGTTTGGCCCTGAAAATGTAATTTGTATCTTTGTTTCTTCGCAATGAGTTATACATTTTCAGTGGCATGTTTTAAGCATTTTTGAAAGGTGTCTCATTATATTAAACACTGGCCACAGTAGCATCTGGCCATTCAAACCATATCACCTGAAAGTGATGGGATTTCCAAATTCTCCCTGAATCAGCCCGGTTAGATCTTAAAGAAAGTAGGACATAAATATACAGGATAAAGTCCGTTATTAACTGTCCTATTAACAGTTAACTGAGAGACCAAAAATGGGCATGAGTGACTTTTTTATTAATGACATCTTAATTGTGAGCCTAGTGAGGTAGATCTGCTTTTAATGAGCATAAGGAGAACCTGACCAAGTACCCCTCGAGTCTAAAGCAGCTAAACTAACAACTGAAGTAAATCCTAGTAAAACCATGGAAGCAGAATCAAGTGACCTGGTTTCCACTCTGCACGCCGTCATTATCTGGCTAGAAAACTCCATGCAGATCAGTCTATCCTTCCGAAAAATGCTGCTTCATGCACAAAATGAAAGGGTTGAACTAAGTAATCACTAAGATTCCTAAAACTTTGTGAGTCTAAAAATACTTCCATTACCCTAGTTGTTAATTAGAAGGAAAAAAAAAACTGATAAAAAGTGAAGATATCGCGGTGCCTGGGTGGCTCAGTGGGTTAAAGCCTCTGCCTTCCGCGCAGGTCATGATCCCAGGGTCCTGGGATTGAGCCCCGCATCAGGCTCTCTGCTCAGCAGGGAGCCTTTTTCCCTCTCTCTCTCCCTCTGCCTGCCTCTCTGCCTGCCTCTCTGCCTACTTGTGGTCTCTGTCTGTCAAATAAATAAACAACATCTTAAAAAAAAAAAAAAAAGGGAAAATCTTTGTATCTTTTTTTAAAAGAATTATTTATTTATTTGAGAGAAAGAGAGAGTAAGTGGGGGGAAGGGCAGAAGGAGAGAATCTTCAAGCAGACTCCCCACTGAGCACAAAGCCCAAAGCTGGCTCCATCCCATGACCTACGTATGAGATCATTACCCAAGCCAAAACCAAGAATCAGACACTCAACCAACTTAACCACCCAGGTGTCTCGAAAATCTTCATATTCTTATGTGGAACTTGGACCCATATCTACTTTAGGAATAGCTGGTTCAATAACGAGTCCCTGAGGTCCTGGGTTACAGGCTGCCAAGAAGATAATTTCATAGCATTTGGACTAATTGCCTCTTTCTTCTATACCTAAAGTCCGTAGAAGTTATTGTAAATTGATTATTTTACCCAGGTCTGTAATACATTATATCAAAATATGTTTATGCTTGCCCTGCCCCCACAGTGCTGCTATATCATGCATCTTTAGGGAAATGGCTATGCCTTTTAACTTGTATCTCATTGTACATAATAAAATTCCCATCACAACTTCACTGGCCTTATTTCTCACTACTTTCCTCCTTGGTTTCTGTCATCCAGTCATGCAGTTGACTTCTTTCGGTTTTCATTTATTGTGGTTTCTTAAATCTGTGACTTTGACTCCAGATTATGTTATTTGTCCTGTTTTGAATGGTATCTTACCCTTTTAATCCCCCAACTCCAACATATACACCCTTCACCTTGCAAATTCTTCCTCATCTTTCAGAACTCATCTTTACTTTCTCTCAGATCTCCTTGAACAAGATCTTCTTAATAATTCTCCTTTGTAAATAATAATAATAATAATAACCAATTTTAATTATCTAATTGGTTATGTATATCACTTATGTACTCCTGTGTAACAACCCATCACACAATTCATTGGCTTCAAAAAAAAAACCAAAGAAACTAAAATATATGTATTATTGCTCACATTCTACAGGTTGGTCATGGATTTCATTTTCTGGTCTCCCCTAGACTCATTCAACAACAAGACCAAAATGCTTTATTCATATGTCTGGAAGTTGGTGATGATTAACTCTCTTTCTCCAGTATATTAAACTGGCTTTTATACATCATGGCTGTCTCAAGATAGGATTATAGAAGCACAAGAACAGAAATTGTGAGGCAACCTAAGATCTAGGATCCAGAATTCACACACTAAACTTGTGTTTCATTTTCTCAGCTAAAGCAATTTACAAGGCCAACCCCCACCCCCATTCAAGGAGATGGAGAGACAGATTTCACTTTTTCTTGGAAGAAACAGAAATATCATACTGCATAGGGCATGGACAAAAAAGGCATGGTTCATTTGGGGCCGTTTTTTAAACTCTGCAACATTATGTATAATTATTCTTTTAATTTCTATTTTCCCCACTGGAAAATCAGTATTTGTAAACAGGTACTATGATTTTTTTTAATTGAAGTATAATTGACATACATTATTTTATTATTAGTTTCAGGTGATTCAACATTGTATATATTGTGAAGGGATTGCCACAATAAGTTGTGGTCATCTATCACCATATGAAGGTAATAAATACTATTAACTATATTCCCCATCCTATATATTATATCCCCATGACCTATAATTTAATAACCAGAAGTTTACACATCATCTATTCACCCATTTCACCCCATCTTTCCAATCTCCTTCCTTTCTAACAAGAACCAGTCTGTTCTCTGTATCTATGAAACTGTTTTTTTTTTCATTTTTTAGATACCATGTATAAGTGAAATCATGCAGTATTTGTATTTCTCTGTCTGACTTATTCCACTTAGCATTAAACCCTCCAGTTTCATTAATGTTTCCATGTTGTTTGAAATGGCAAGATTTTATATTTATGGTTAAATCATATTCCATTCTGTGTGAGTGTGTATGTATGACATCTTTTTTACCTATTTATCTGTTGATGGATGCAGGTGGTTGCCATATCTTGCCTATTGTAAATAAAGTAAACATGAAAGTGCATATATATTTTAGAATTGGTGTTTTTTTTTTCTTTAGATAGATACCTACAAGTGGAATTTCTGGACCTTATTGTAGTTTTATTTCTATTTTTTAAATATTCTTTTTTTATTTTTTATTAACATATAGTATATTATTAGCCCCAGGGGTACAGGTCTGTAAATCACCAGGTTTACACACTTCACAGCACCCACCATAGCACACACCATCTGCAATGACCATAACCCAATCACACTCTACCTACACACCCCATCTCCCCCAGCAACCCTCAGTTTATTTTGTGAGATTAAGTCTCTTATTGTTTGTCAACCTCCCAATCCCATCCTGTTTCATTTCTTTCCTTCCCTACCCCCAAACCACCTGCCCTGTCTCCCAAATTCCTCATATCAGAGAGATCATATAATAAGTATCTTTCTCTGACTGACTTATTTTGCTTATTTGCTTATATATATATATATATACACACATACACACACACATACATATATACACATGTATATACATATATACATATATGTGTATATATGTATGTGTGTGTGTATATATATATACCACGTTTTCTTTATCCATTCATCTGCTGATGGACATCTAGGTTCTTTCCATAGTTTGGCTATTGTGGACAATGCTGCTATAAACATTTGGGCACACATTGCCCTTTCGGATCACTACATTTGTATCTTTAGGATAAATACCCAGTAGTGTGATTCCTGGGTCATAGGGTAGCTCTATTTTCAACTTTTTGAGGAATCCCCATGCTGTTTTCCAGAGTGGTGGCATCAGCTTGCATTCCCACCAATAGTATAGGAGGGTTCCCCTTTCTCCACATCCTCACCAGCATCTGTCATATCCTGACTTGTTAATTTTAGCCATTCTGACTGGTGTGAGGTGGTATCTCATTGTGGTTTTGATTTGTATTTCCCTGATGCCGAGTGATGTTGAGCAATTTATCATGGGTCTATTGGCCTTCTGGATGTCTTCTTTGCAGAAATGTCTGTTCATATCCTCTGCCCATTTCTTGATTGGATTATTTGTTCTTTGGATGTAGAGTTTGATAAGCTCTTTATAGATTTCGGATACTAGCCCTTTATCTGATATGTCGTTTCCAAATATCTTCTCCCATTATGTAGTTGTCTTGGTTTTCTTGACTATTTCCTTTGTTATGCAAAAGTGTTTGATCTTGATGAAGTCCCAAGAATTCATTTTTGCCCTTGCTTTCCTTGCTGTTGGTGATATTCCTAGGAAGAAGTTGCTGCGGCTGAGGTCGAAGAGGTGGCTGCCTGTGTTTTCCTCAAGTATTTTAATGGATTTCTGTCTTCATCCATTTTGAGTCTATTTTCATGTGTGGTGTAAGAAAATGGTCCAATTTCATTTTTCTGCATGTGGCTGTCCAATTTTCCCAGCACCATTTGTTTAAGAGACTGTCTTTTCCAATGGGCATTCCTTCCTGCTTTGTCAAAGATTAGTTGACCATAGAGTTGAGGATCTATTTCTGGGCTCTCTACTCTGTTCCATTGATCTATGTGTCTGTTTTTGTGCCAGTACCATACTGTCTTGATGATGACAGTTTTGTAATAGAGCTTGAAGTCCGGAATTGTGATGCCACCAACTTTGGCTTTCTTTTTCAATGTTCCTCTGGCTATTCGAGGTCTTTTCTAGTTCCTTATAAATTTTAGGATTATTTGTCACATTTCTTTGAAAAATGGATGGGGTTTTGATAAAGATTGCATTAAATGTGTAGACTGCTTTGGGTAGCATAGACATATCACAATATTTGTTCTTCCAACCCATGAGGATGGAGCATTTTTCCATTTCTTTATTTATTCCTCAATTTATTTCATGAGTACTTTATAGTATTCTGAGTATATATTCTTTGCCCCTTTGGTAAGGTTTATTTCTAGGTATCTTATGGTTTTGAGTGCAGTTGTAAATGGGATTGACTCCTTAGTTTCTCTTTCTTCTGTCTTGTTGTTGGTGTAAATAAATGCAACTGATTTCTGTGCATTGATTATATATCCTGACACTTTACTGAATTCCTGTAACAAGTTCTAGCAAATTTGGAGTGGAGTCTTTTGGGTTTTCCACATATAGTATCATATCATCTGCAAAGAGTGACAGTTTGGGGGCGCCTGGGTGGCTCAGTGGGTTAAAACTTCTGCCTTTGGCTTGGGTCATGATCTCAGGGTCCTGGGATCAAGTGCCACATCAGGGTCTTTCCTCGGTAGTGAACCTGCTTTCTCTTCTTTCTCTGCCTATCTCTTCTGCCTACTTGTGATCTCTGTCTGTCAAATAAATAAATAAAAATCTTAAAAAAAAAAAGTGATATTTTGACTTCTCCTTTGCTGATTCAGATGCATTTAATTTCTTTTTGTTGTCTGATTGCTGAGGCTATGTTGAATAGCAGTGGCGATAATGGACATCCCTGCCATGTTCCTGACCTTAGCAGAAAAGCTCTCAGTTTTTCTCCATTGAGAATATTAGCGGTGGGTTTTTCATAGATGGCATTGATGATATTGAGGTATGTACTCTCTATCCCTACACTTTGAAGAGTTTTGATCAGGAAAGGATGCTGTACTTTGTCAAATGCTTTTTCAGCATCTATTGAGAGTATCATATGGTTCTTGTTCTTTCTTTTATTAATGTATTGTATCACATTGATTGATTTGTAAATGTTGAACTAATCTTTCAGCCCAAGAATAAATCCCACTTGTTCTTGGTGAATAATCCTTTTAATGTTCTGTTGGATCCTATTGGCTAGTATTTTGATGAGAATTTCTGCATTTCTGTTCATCAAGAATATTGGTCCATAATTCTGTTTTTGGATGGGATCTTTGGTTTTGGGATCAAGGTTATGCTGGCCTCATAAAATGAGTTTGAAAGTTTTCCTTCCATTTCTATTTTTTTAGAACAGGTTCAGGAGAATAGGAATTAATTCTTCTTTAAATGTTTGGTAGAACTCCCCTGGGAAGCCATCTGGCCCTGGGCTCTTGTTTGTTGGGAGATTTTTTAATGACTGTTTCAATCTCCTTTCTGGTTATGGGTCTGTTCAGGTTTTCTATTTCTTCCTCATTCATTTGTGGTAGTTTATACATCTTAGGAATGCATCCATTTCTTCCAGATGTCAAATTTGTTGGTGTATAGTTGCTCATAATATATTCTTATAATTGTTTGCTTGTATTTCTTTGGTATGTTTGTGATCTCTCCTCTTCCATTCACGATTTATTTGGGTCCTTTCTTTTTTCTTTTTGATAAATCTGGCCAGTGGTTTATCAATATTATTAATTCTTTCAAAGAACCAGCTCCTAGTTTCATTGATTTGTTCTATTGCTTTTTTTTTTTTTTAATGTTTTGTTTTGTTTTGTTTTGGTTTGGTTTCTATTTCATTGATTTCTGCTCTGATCTTTATTATTTCTCTTCTGCTGGGTTTAGGCTTTCTTTGTTGTTCTTTCTCTGGCTCCTTTAGGTGTAGGGTTAGGTTGTGTGTTTGAGACCTTTCTTGTTTCTTGAGAAAGGCTTGTATCACTATATATTTTCCTGTCAGGACTGCATTTGCTGTGTCCCACAGATTTTGAACCATTGTGTTTTCATTATCATTTGTTTGCATGAATTTTTTCAATTCTTCTTTAATTTCCTGGTTGACCCATTCATTCTTTAGAAGGATGCTCTTTAGCCTCCGTGTGTTTGGGTTCTTTCCAAATTTCCTCCTGTGCTTGAGTTCTAGCTTCAGAGCATTGTGGTCTGAAAATATGCAGGGAATGATCCCAGTCTTTTGGTACCACTTAAGACCTAATTTGTGATCCAGGATGTGATCTATTCTAGAGAATGTTCCATGTGCACTAGAGAAGAATGTGTATTCTGCTGCTTTGGGAGGGAATGTTCTGAATATATCTGTAATGTCCCTCTGGTCCAGAGTATCATTTAAGTCCTTTATTTCTTTGTTGATCTTTTGCTTGAATGATCTGTCCATTTCAGTGAGGGAGGTGTTAAAGTCCCCTACTATTATTGCATTATTGTCGATGTGTTTCTTTGATTTTGTTATTAATTGGTTTATGTAGTTGGCTGCTCCCATGTTGGGGGCATAGATATTTAAAATTGTTAGATCCTCTTGTTGGATAGATCCTTTGAGTATGATATATACTCATCTCTTATTATAGTCTTTGGCTTAAAATCTAATTGATCTTATATAAGGATTGCTATCCCAGCTTTCTTTTAATGTCCATTAGCATGGTAAATTGTTTTCCACCTCCTCATTTTAAATCTGGAGGTGTCTTTGAGCCTAAAATGAGTTTCCTGTAGGCAGCATATTGATGGGTTTTGGTTTTTTATCCATTCTGATACCCTGTGTCTTTTGATTGGGGCATTTAGCCCATTTACATTCAGGATAACTATTGAGAGATATGAATTTAGTGCCATTTTATTGTAAGGTGACTGTTACTGTGTATTGTCTCTGTTCCTTTCTGGTCTACTACTTTTAGGCTCTCTCTTTGCTTAGAGGACCACTTTCAATATTTCCTGTAGAGCTGGTTTGGTGTTTACAAATTCCTTTAGTGTTTGCTTGTCCTTGAAGCTTTTTGTCTCTCTATTTTCAATGATAGCCTAGCTGGATATAGTATTCTTGGCTGCATGCTTCTCTCGTTTAGTGCTCTGAATATATCATGCCAGTTCTTTCTGGCCTGCCAGATCTCTGTGGATAAGTCTGCTGCCAATCTAATATTTTTACCATTGTATCTTACAGACTTCTTATTACGGGCTGCTTTCAGGATTTTCTCTTTGTCATTAAGACTTATAAGTTTTACTATTAAATAATGGGGTGTGGACCTATTCTTGTTGATTTTTCGGGGGGGGGGGTGTCCTCTGCACCTCCTGGATTTTGATGCTTGTTCCCTTTGCCATATTAGGGAAATTCTGCACCTACTGGATTTTGATGCTTGTTCCCTTTGCCATATGAGGGAAATTCTCTACAATAATTCATTCCAATATACCTTCTGTTCCCCGCTCTCTTTCTTCTTCTTCTGGAATCCCAATTATTCTAATATTGTTTCATCTTCTGGTATTACTTATCTCTCAAATTCTCCCCTTGTGGTTCAGTAGTTGTTTGTCTCTCTTTTGCTCAGTTTCTTTATTCTCTGTCATTTGGTGTTCTATATCACTAATTCTCTCTTCTGCCTCATTTATCCTAGCAGTAAGAGCCTCCATTTTTTATTGCATCTCATTAATAGCTTTTTTTTTTTTTTTAATTTCAACTTGGTTAGATTTTAGTTCTTTTATTTCTCTAGAAAGAGCTTTTATTTCTCCAGACAGGGTTTCTCTAATATCTTACATGCCTTTTTTCAAGCTAGCACCTTGAGAATCATCATTCTGAACTCTAAATTTGATATATTACCAATGTCCATATTGATTAGGTCCCTAGCCTTCTGCATTGCCTCTTGTTCTTCTTCTTCTTCTTCTTTTTTCTTTTTTTTTTTTTTGTGGTGAGTTTTTCTGCTTTGTAATTTTACCCAGATAAGAATATATGAAGGAGAGAATAAAACACTAAAAGGGTGGATAGACCCCAGAAAAATGTGTGTTAACCAAATCAGAAAAAACCTCAAATCATGGGGGGAAGAAAGGGGCTAAAAAGAAGTTCAAAAAAAATTTTTTTTGTTCTTAAAAAGAAAAGAAAATATGTATATTAGACTGGAGACTGGTGAATAGAACAGAGCCACCCATTTAATTTGGGGCGTATTTTGGTCTCTTAGAAGAAACTACTGCCCAAAATTTTAAAGAAACACACACACATACACACACACATACACACACACACACACAAATAAGGGTAACCACAATGAAGGGATGGAATATGACTATAAAGAAGAAAATTTTTTAAAAATACTAAAAAAAAAAAAAAAGGAGTTGATAAGGTATGTTGGTTGGGAAAAGAAAGAAAAAGAAAGTGGAGAGAATTTTCTTAGGCTGGAGACTAGAACAAATCCCTGTGGTAGATTTAGGGTATATTTTGATCTATTAGAAGAAGTTGTATCCCAAAATTTTTTAGAAGAAATAACCCTATGTATGTACAAAACATAAAGTTAGATGTAATGAAGGATAAAATATGACTATAATAATGAAGGTTCAAAAAGATTTTTTTTAATGAATGGTATTGTTAAGATAAATTAGTTAAAAAAACATTAAAAGAGGAAAGAGTAAAAGTTAAAAAAATTAGAATAAGAAAAAATTTTTTAAATTAATTAACTTTGCAGGACTAAAGAACCATGGGGAGAAAACCACGAATTCCATGCTTTTCTTTCTCCTCTGAAATTCCACTGTTCTCCTTGATAAGTGAGCTTGGTCTTGGCTAGATTTCCTGCTCATCTTCTGGGGTAGGGGACTGTTATAGTGATTCTCAAGTATCTGCCAGAGGCAGAATTGCACCACCCTTGCCAGGGGCTGGGCTAAGTAATCTGCTCGGTTCGCTCTCAGGAGCTTTTATTCCCTGAATGCTTTCCTTAGAGTTCTGGAAGATGAGAAAGAAAATGGCAACCTCCCAATCTCTGGCCCAGAGGAGCTGAGAGCTCAGGGCCCCACTCAGTGCACCTGCCCTTGGAGAAAAGTGCTCAATCACTCCTGTCTCCCTGCCCTCCAGCCACACTCCAAGCTCACCTGGCCTGTGACAAGAGTGTCTCTGTCTCTGGCACACATCTCTACCTGGAGTCTCCAAACCCAGTAAATCTCTGCTGCTCTTCCAGGTGTCTCCCCAGATCTGTCATTTGTGGGGCCCTGCTCAAAAAGCAGTGGTCTGACTGTGCCATGGATCAGTTTAAGGTAACCCCGAGTTAAGAGCTCATTCCTCAGCAATGTCTCTGTAGCTGGCTTCCCTGCTCTAATACCTGTGAGCTTTCTGATACTCAGACACCCCCAATCCTTCTGTGACCCCGAATGACCTGAGACCACACAGTCCCTGGGAGGGCTCCACCCCTGCTTAGCCTCTGGAGCTATGTCCCTCAGTGAAGCAGACTTTTAAAAGTTCTGATTTTGTGCTCCATTGCCCCACTGCTTGTGGGATGTCCTCTGCTACCTGATGTCCTCTCAGACTGCAAGTCCTCCACCATCTTGACTCCTCCCTCCTATTTCTAATTTGTTTTAGGAACCTCTATACTGTTTCCATAGTGGCTGCACCAATGCACATTCCCATCAATAGTGCACAAAATTGCCCTTTTTGCCACATCCTTGACAACACTTGTTATTTCTTGTCTTTTTCATAATTGCCATTCTGACAGGTGTGAGGTGATATCTCATTTTGATTTAGATTTTCATTTCTCTGATGATTAGTAGTGATATTAAGTATCTACTTATATGCCAATTTGCCATCTATATGTCTTTGTTCAGAAAAATGTTTGTTTAGATCCTCTGGCTATTTTTTTTTATAACCAGATTGTTGTAGGACTTTTGTTATTGACTCTTCACGAGTTCTTTATTTATTTTATCTATTACCATCTTATCAGATATACAATTTGAAAATCTCTTCTCCCATCCAAAGGTTGACTTTTGATTTTATTGATGGTTTCCATCACTTGCAGAAGCTTTTTATGTAGTATCATTTGTTTATTTTTGCTTTTGTTTCCCTTGCTCTTTGGAGTCAGACACCCTCCCTGCCAAGACTAATGCCAGAAGCTTACAGCCTATGTTTTCTCCTAGGAGTGTTATAGTTTTAGGTCTTACAATCAAGTCTTTAATTTATTTTGAGTTTATTTTTATATATGGTGTAAAATAGTGGTACCACGAATTTTTTAATCTCTGCCACATTACCAGGATTCACTGTAGTCTTTGGCATGTTCTAGGCATTTATAAATATTTATTGAATGAATAATTCAATGAGTGAATCAATGAATGAGTGGCAAATTAATAAAAAATAACAAACATTTCACAAACTTTTGCTTATCAGAATAAAGTCTAATCCACAGAGAGCTATTTCTCTTCTTGACCCCAGGAAAGTAGAAACCCCATTGAGCTATCTGAGTTTACTTACATTTTGTTGAGTGTCAGAGTGTTACATTAGTTTTTTATTGCTGTTGTAACAAAAGGCCACAAATTTAATTCACTAAGTTAAATTAATTCAATGTAAATCTATGAGCTCACACTCTGTCAATCAGAAGTATTGCATGACTCCACTGGGTTCTCTGTTGAGATTTTTACAAGGCAGAAATCAAAGTATCATCTTGCTGGGCTTTTATCTGTAGGAAGTGGAAAGACTTAACTTCCAGAATTAGTGAAGCTGATTAAAATCCAGTTACTTCCAATTGTCTAAGTCCAACTGACTCAGTCCTCCTTTCTTGCCAGGTGGTAGCTGGGAGTCATCCTCAGATTTTCTAGGCTACCCATATTCTTTGTCACACAAACCCCTCCATCTTTAGGTCAGTGACATTCATAGAGAACTTCTCATGTGCAAATTTCTCTGACTCTTTCTTCTGTCCTCAACTGGGAGAATCCTTAAAAAAGGTTTTATGTAATTAAATTGGGCCTACCTGGATAATCTATGCAAATTGTATGATATTAAAGTCAATTAGTTATTTTTTTAAGATTTTATTTATTTATTTGATAAATAAAAAGTAAAATAAATAAATAAATAAATAAATAAATGAAAAGACAGAGATCACAAGCAGGCAGAGAGGCAGGCAGAGAGAGAGGAAGGGAAGCAGGCTCCCTGCTCAGCAGACGCTATGCGAGGCTGGATCCCAGGACCCTGAGATCATGACCTGAGCCGAAGGCAGAGGCTTTAACCCACTGAGCCACCCAGGCACCCCTAAAGTCAATTGGTTAAATAGCAGTAAAGTTAAAGTTCTAGGAGGTTAAAAAAAAAAAAAAATTAGGGGATGAATTTAGGAAAAGATGATTTCAGAATTCCAAGTCAGTCATGTTGTTTCTTCCCTAGAATCAACTACCATTTCATATGTCCACTGTAATGTATCCTACCTATTGATCCTGTAATCTGTTAAAATATTTGTCACACTGAATGAATTTAACCTAAGGTCTTGTCTCTGATAAGGATATATACAGTTTAGCACACATAGAACAAGTTGTGATATGAAAAGACAAAAGCCATTCAATGCTTATAGAATTTGGATTACACAGTATTGGGAGCTGATGTGTGCCTCTTAAAATACATATGTTGAAACTCTGTACTCCAGTATCTCAAAATTTTGCAGATAGAATCTTTAAAGAGGGGATTAAATTAAAATGAAGCCCTTAAAGTGAGCCTTTACCTAATCTGACTGGTGTTCTTATAAAAAGAGGACATTAGAAATGCAGAGAAACACCAAAGATGTGCATGCATAGACACAAGACCTTGTGAGGACACCCAAGAAGGTAGCTATCTGCAAAGCAGAGAGAAAGGCTTCAGGAGAACTCAAATCTACTTAGACCTTGTCTTGGACTTCCACTCTTCAGAATTAGTGAGAAAATAAATTTCTGTTGTTTAAGGCATCCAATCTCTTGAATTTTGTTACAGCAACCCTAGCAAGCTAATACACAGGTGAAGGGATATTAAAATTGAACATCTTATGAATGGTCAGTGGTAAAAATTTATCAGAAATTTTATTAACATCATTTCATCTATTATTAGATCTTTTTTAAAAAAGGAATTTAAAAACTTGGAAGAAAATTTAGATTGATTAGTTATCACTTCATCATTATTTTAAATTTCCCAGTGTCAAAGAAAAGAAAGCTAGATGATTAGACAATTATATAATGTAACGTAATAACTATTATAGCTGAGAAGAGTGAAAGACCAGTATTGCTGCTTATTCACATAACATTGTTCAGAACGATAAAATGATGGGACTTTTGTTAACAGAACCACAGATAAATACTACCTGTGACACTGGTTGTCTATACATTTAAAGCAATGTATTTTATAATAAGTCTCTAATTGGAAATGATTTTGTACTTAGGATTCATTCCTTCCTTCATTCATTCGACTAATATGTATTAAGTACCTACTTAATGTGCCAGTCACATATTTAGGCAACATTGTTAAGTAATGTAGATTAAGGCCTTAATGTATTTATGTTCAAGAAGATGGGAATAAGCAAACAGCAGGCACTATGATGTTATTAGAATATAGAGAGTAAATATGGGTGTTATTTTATATATAAAACATATAAAATTTGTTTATATATTTTTATATATGGTAAAGGAGGGATACAGTGGTGCTCATGCCTCAACATAGACTTTGATAAAGAGGCAAATATTCATTCAAATATTTGGGGAGAGAACTTTTCAGAGGCAGGGACCATCCAGTGCCAAGGCCTTATACCAGAAACAGTCTAAACTCGTGTGAAAGAAATAGGAAGACAAGTTGCTTGAGAAGATGGGGAGAGAAATAATAGATGGAACTGGACTCTCAGGGACCAGTTCTTGTAGGGCCATGAAGCCTGTAGCAGGGACTTTGGATTTTCTACTTATTATACCAGAAGCCATTGGAAGGTTATAAAAAGGGGAGTAACATGATTTGACCTATTTTTTAAAAGGATTTCCCTGGATACTAGTTTAGATTGTATTGGAAAGGAAAAAAGATGATTTAAAATAAAGCAGTGGCCGTGGTTGGACTTGGGATTTATTCTAAGTTGACGCTATATTTAAAGAAATCAACTGGTCTCATTGGGTATGAGAAAAGTCAGTCAGAGCAATTAATATATTTGACCTGAGCAAGTAGGCGACTGGTGATGCCACTTTATGAAATAGGAATCAATAAAAGTAAATAAATTTGGGGAGAAAAGTTAAAAATCTTATTTGGCCATGTTAAAGTTTGAGATAGCTGCAAGAGGTTTAACTATTGATAAATTGGCAGTTCAAAATAGGCCAGCATCCAGAGAAGTGGTTTGGAGCTAAAAATAACTGACAGTTTACTAGTACAAAAAAAGGTACTCGTAGCCATGAAAGCTAATGCGATCATCTAGGAGGGGAAAAAGAGGAAGAGCTGAAGTTTGAGGATAAAATTCCAAGGAACTCCAATTTGAAGACATTTATAGTAAACTTGACTTTTTTTTTTTAATTACCATTACCCATGTTTTTGTTGTTGGTGGTATATTTCTGAAGTGAATGTCCTGCATCATTTTGAAACAGAATATTTCTATCTTCCATTTATTTAAGCCACTCTTGCTCTCTACATATACAGTATTTTCCTAAGAAAAGTTGGGTGGATCTGAGAGAGACCATGAAATTTTTGCATGTATGATTTTAAAGAGAAGCATTTATAGCTTTCTTTAGTGGTCTCATAAACTCTAAGACCATGGTAATTTTGCACATGAAAGAAACAAAGTTATTTAATGCAATATCACCAAATCCCTAAAATAGAATTGCTTTATTCAGCAAGTGTTTTTGAACATTAACAATAAATTGCACACACCAATGTTTATTCTCCACACATTTTACTGTGATATAATCGAATAGGTTCTTCATTTAAACAGCAAAGCAATGTATTATTTTTTTTATTCTGAAGGAAAGCAAAAATAAGAAAAAGAACTGTTTGAAGGAAATAATTTTAATATTTAAATAAATCTCCTCACTTGATTTTATTTATTACATATTGAGTACATCTTATAAGAAAACAAACAGTTATTTTTCTCCTTTAAAGGAGGTTATATAATTGTAATTGTATGTAAGAAAACTGTTGTGGATTGAAAATGAAAGACAAGAGCAAAGAGAGACAATAAAATATATTTTTGAAAGAAGGAGTGGGAGTTCGCAAATTAAAAATAAGGGGGGTGGTTAAGATATCTTATTGCTAAAAAAATAGTTTTAGAATAATTTTAAAAATACAAAAAAGCTGCCAGTGCATT
The DNA here is from genome assembly GCF_022355385.1 of Mustela nigripes. Classification (NCBI taxonomy): domain Eukaryota; kingdom Metazoa; phylum Chordata; class Mammalia; order Carnivora; family Mustelidae; genus Mustela; species Mustela nigripes. The sequence goes on along the minus strand of NC_081558.1, from coordinate 167,478,181 downwards.
AGCATATGAGAAAATGTATTCTAAATTTGATTTTAAAAGTGGTCTCTCTTAAAACATGAAGGTGAGAGCTGAATGTTTATCTACATTAGGTTTTTACTGTTTATTTTATTCTGCAAAGTTCTGAAAAGAGAAGGTCAAAGTCACCTCTCTGAGGTTGTCCTCCAATGTATTCACTGATTTCCTGAGTGCAATTTTATAACTTAATTTCACTTACTCCAACTTGAGATTTTTGGGAAAAAGGAGGGGACTTTAAACCCATTAATAGCATTTAATAAGGTACTTTAGACATGAACAATGTTTCATAGTCCATAATAATTAAAGTTACCAGTAAATGTATATGTGTTCCAACTGGAAGATGTAAATTTACTTCAAGATTCTTTCAAAACCCCATTGAATTTAGATATTTAAAAAATGATTTAAGTTTTATATCTATTATGTTAACTAGACCAATTGTTTATTATATGACTTCAGAGAGTAGACACCACAACCATCATTTTGGAGGTGAATACATTCATTAGTCTGAAAATTTCCCTTACATTTGATTTTCTTTTAACATTACCTAGAGTAGTTACTTCCAAATTATGAACTAAAACTAACTCTATTTCAAATCCAATTCAGGACACATTCAAACTTTCTCATTCTAAAGTCAACAGAATATTATAATTTGGTCATTATTTCATAAAATTTTTATTTCATCAAATATGCAGAAGGAAAAGGAAGCTTCTTATCTATTAACAAAGTTCTATTATGACATAATATTGTAAAAATTGTGGCAGAAAGACGTAATATAAAGTCTACTTCACCAATCATTAAATGGTATTACAAGTGTTCGGAGGCTCCATTTTATTAATTTTTTAAAGTAAGTCCACATATATTTCATTTCTATTATTGTATTAAGAAATGATTAGAATATATTTCTGAAAATATCAATGATCAAGTTTCTCTTTAAAGACCAGCTTACCTTGTTTGGGGTCTCTAGGTTTAGCTGTCATATTGGAGGCTGCCAGTAGGTGGCAATGTAATTTATGAAGACATTAGAAGAAAGAAAGCTGAGTGAAGGAAAACGTCTCTTAAAAAAACAATGCAATTTATTATTGGTCACGGAAACAAGGCCAAACTGTAAGTTTTTCTTTGAATATCTTCTTAGGAAAATCTTCTTGTGTTATATTCTAGAATTCTTTTTCACTTGGATGGAACAGACTAAAATTTATGAGCAGATGAAGAGAACCTTCTGAAAAGTATATGAATCTTCTAGCTCAGATATTTCAAATAAATACCTGCAATTAAATAAATTTAATTGGCTTGATTTATTTCTCTAATTGAATTGATAAATCCAAATAGACTTTGCATAGAATCAGCCAAAGTCTAGCACTATAGACATAGACATTGCTAAACATAGACATTGCTCTCAATCTTTACATTGTGCTTTACCCTTTAAAGGTGAAAAGGCTACAACTTTGTACCTCTCTTGCTCAGACAATCTAGTTGTTAATTAGCAGTGCTCTACATGGTTTAGTATATATATATATATATATATATATATATATATATAATTTTTTTTTTTTGCTAAAATAAATAACCTCATTGACTTCTTGTAACCATGTAATCTGTAATTCAGAAGTTGTGGTAATGCTTTTAATAGTGTTCTCCCATTCCCACTCTAAAAATAGTTCGCTGTTCTTATTTAGTAAATTAGACCAAACTTTGAGTACTAAGTCATACTCTTTTAATTTCTACCACAATTTTATTTCCTACCCAGGAGAACTATAGCCTTTCTAAGGCAAACTTATGTAGAAAAAGAACAGATAAGAAATAACATCTTAGACCAGCTCTTATTTTTTTTTAAAGATATTATTTATTTATTTGACAGAGAGAGAGAGAGAGATCACAAGTAGGCAGAGAGATAGGTAGAGAGAGGGGGGGAACAATCTCCCTGCTGAGCAGAGAGCCCGATGTGGGGCTTGATCCCAGGACCCGGAGACCATGACCTGAGCTGAAGGCAGAGGCTTAACCCACTGAACCACCCAGGTATGCCATTAGACCAGCTCTTAGACCAGCTCTTAGACCAGCTCTACCTTTTATTAGTTCTATCACCTGGGCCAAATCATTTAACGTTGTGGAGCCCCGCATTTCTAGTCTGGAAAATGAAAGGATTATTGTAAATAATCTCTAAACCCGCTTCCAGTTCTGCAACATTCTGGTTCTTTGTATAGGATTTCAAAGTGAGTCATCAACTTTATACTTCCTATATTTTCTAAATCAGTCTATGAATGAAATTGGCTTGAAAATAGCTTCACAAGAATAAATTGGTAAAACAGTATTTGAGTGGATCACTTGGAAGAGTTTTCTAAATTGTTATTAAAATATCTGTCTTTAAACTATAATCAATGTCAGATGGTTAGTTACATATATGAAATAATTTTTTTTGTACTGCCAATCTTCTTATTAAGAAAAGTAATCATAATTTTGCAATTTAAATACTTAAATATGGGCACTAGGGTTCACATGAATATCACATATTATTATCCTTTATATTTTCTTCCCTCTTGTAAGTTTCCTTTCTGGTCCTTATATAGACTAGCTATTCCATCTAAACGATTAATGAGGTTATTTTAATCTACTGAATCCTACACCTCCTAGTTCTTTCTATGTGTAAAGAGAATTAGAAATTATCTTGCACTAACAACACTATCTTTAAAAAGCAGTCTACATAAATAAAAATAATGCATTCCATTTGTATGCTATGGTCTTTGGAAGGTACACATTAAATGTTTACAAATAATATATTTGATACTTGTCAAGTTACAGATATATAATATTATTAGTTATGCTTTGTCTTCTACTTCTCTTGATTATGTTACTTTAACAAAAAATATATATTACATTATTGGGGAAAACACTGACCTATATGAGTTAAGGGGGCCTTGGTTTCCTTCTTAGATCTTACTATGTAATATCTATGTGTACTTGGTCTAGACATTTGAGATTTTATATATACATCATGAAGACCTAAATTATCCTTAAGCTTCTTGCTAGTTCTTATTTCTGTATATAATGAAATATAACTCTTCCACTTCTCTTACTTCATTCAGTTTATTTCATAAATTTTCCTGTTGTAGTGAAGAGAAAATCACAGAGATACTCACAAGGCTATCTCATGCACTCCCTTACATGGGTCCTTCAGGGACAATTTATGTGTTTGCTCTTCTTATATTGGATCCAAAGACAAGACCAAGCAAAATTGTGTATGATTCTTATTTTAGTTAAATTTAAATATAAATCATTAAGTCTTTAGAAAACTTTTACTTAGCAATTAAAATAATTGTATTGTATATCCAAGGAAAATAAAAATTGAAACTGGAGAGAATGGTTGAGTAGTTGAATCACTACCTATGAAGATATTGCCAGTTCCTGCTAGAGAAGAAAGCATGTTCTATAAAGTCCCCACAGAAACCAACATCTTTAGCATTCTAGTAAGCATGGAAATGGATCCAATGAAGATAATGTTTAAGAATGAATACCTCTAGGGATGCCTGTGTGGCTCAGTTGGCTAAGTGGCCTACTCTTGGTAGGCCAAGATCTCTTAGTCATGAAACTGAGCCCTGCATTAGGCTCTGCACTCCACATGGAGTCTGCTTCAGAATATTTCTCCCTCTCCTTCCAGCTCGTGTTTTCTCTCTCTCAAGTAAATAAGTAAAATCTTTGTGTGTGTGTGTGTGTGTGATTATAATTTTTTATTTTTTATGAACATATATTTTTATCCCCAGGGGTACAGGTCTGTGAATCACCAGGTTTACACACTTCACAGCACTCACCAAAGCACATACCCTCCCCAATGTCCATAATCCTACCCCCTTCTCCCAAACCCACTCCCCCCAGCAACCCTCTGTTTGTTTTGTGAGATTAAGAGTCACTTATGGTTTGTCTCCCTCCCAATCCCATCTTGTTTCATTGATTCTTCTCCTACCCACTTAAGCCCCCATGTTGCATCACCACTTCCTCATATCAGGGAGATCATATGATTGTTGTCTTTCTCTGCTTGACTTATTTCGCTAAGCATGATATGCTCTAGTTCCATCCAGAAATGACAGGATTTCATTTCTTTTGATGGCTGCATAGTATTCCATTGTGTATATATACCACATCTTTATCCATTCATCAGTTGATGGACATCTAGGTTCTTCCAATGTTTGGCTATTGTGGACATTGCTGCTATAAACATTCCGGTGCACGTGCCCCTTCGGATCACTACGTTTGTATCTTTAGGGTAAATACCCAATAGTGCAATTGCTGGGTCATAGAGCAGTTCTATTTTCAACGTTTTGAGGAACCTCCATGCTGTTTTCCAGAATGGCTGCACCAACTTGCATTCCCACCAACAGTGTAGGAGGGTTCCCCTTTCTCCGCATCCTCGCCAGCATCTGTCATTTCCTGACTTGTTGATTTTAGCCATTCTGACTGGTGTGAGGTGATATCTCATTGTGGTTTTGATTTGTATTTCCCTGATGCCGAGTGATATGGAGCACTTTTTCATGTGTCTGTTCGCCATCTGGATATCTTCTTTGCAGAAATGTCTGTTCATGTCCTCTGCCCATTTCTTGATTGGATTATTTGTTCTTTGGGTGTTGAGTTTGCTAAGTTCTTTATAGATTCTGGACACTAGTCCTTTATCTGATATGTCGTTTGCAAATATCTTCTCCCATTCTGTCAGTTGTCTTTTGATTTTGTTAACTGTATCCTTTGCTGTGCAAAAGCTTTTGATCTTGATGAAATCCCAATTTCATTTTTGCCCTTGCTTCCCTTGCCTTTGGCGTTGTTCCTAGGAAGATGTTGCTGCCGCTGAGGTCAAAGAGGTTGCTGCCTGTGTTCTCCTCAAGGATTTTGATGGATTTCATTCGCACATTGAGGTCCTTCATCCATTTTGAGTCTATTTTCGTGTGTGGTGTAAGGAAATGGTCCAATTTCATTTTTCTGCATGTGGCTGTCCAATTTTCCCAGCACCATTTATTGAAGAGGCTGTCTTTTTTCCATTGGACATTCTTTCCTGCTTTGTCAAAGATTAGTTGACCATAGAGTCTATTTCTGGGCTCTCTATTCTGTTCCATTGATATGTGTCTGTTTTTGTGCCAGTACTATGCTGTCTTGATGATGACAGCTTTATAATAGAGCTTGAAATCCAGAATTGTGATGCCACCAATGTTGGCTTTCTTTTTCAATATCCCTTTGGCTATTCGAGGTCTTTTCTGGTTCCATATAAATTTTAGAATTATTTGTTCCATTTCTTTGAAAAAGATGGATGGTACTTTGATAGGAATTGCATTAAATGTGTAGATTGCTTTAGGTAGCATAGACATTTTCACAATATTTATTCTTCCAATCCAGGAGCATGGAACGTTTTTCCATTTCTTTGTGTCTTCCTCAATTTCTTTCATGAGTACTTTATAGTTTTCTGAGTATAGATTCTGTTCCTCTTTGGTTAGGTTTATTCCTAGGTATCTTATGGTTTTGGGTGCAATTGTAAATGGGATTGACTCCTTAATTTCTCTTTCTTCTGTCTTGCTGTTGGTGTAGAGAAATGCAACTGATTTCTGTGCATTGATTTTATATCCTGACACTTTACTGAATTTCTGTATAAGTTCTAGCAGTTCTGGAGTGGAGTCTTTTGGGTTTTCCACATATAGTATCATATCATCTGCGAAGAGTGATAATTTGACTTCTTCTTTGCTGATTTGGATGCCTTTAATTTCCTTTTGTTGTCTGATTGCTGAGGCTAGGACCTCTAGTATAAGGTGAATAGCAGTGGTGATAATGGACATCCCTGCCGTGTTCCTGACCTTAGCGGAAAAGCTTTCAGTTTTTCTCCATTGAGAATGATATTTGCGGTGGGTTTTTCATAGATGGCTTTGATGATATTGAGGGATGTGCCCTCTATCCCTACACTTTGAAGAGTTTTGATCAGGAAGGGATGCTGTACTTTGTCAAATGCTTTTTCAGCATCTATTGAGAGTATCATATGGTTCTTGTTCTTTCTTTTATTGATGTGTTGTATCACATTGACTGATTTGCGGATGTTGAACCAACCTTGCAGCCCTGGAATAAATCCCACTTGGTTGTGGTGAATAATCCTTTTAATGTACTGTTGAATCCTATTGGCTAGTATTTTGTTGAGTATTTTGGCATCTGTGTTCATCAAGGATATTGGTCTATAGCTCTCTTTTTTGGTGGGATCCTTGTCTGGTTTTGGGATCAAGGTGATGCTGGCCTCATAAAATGAGTTTGGAAGTTTTCCTTCCATTTCTATTTTTTGGAACAGTTTCAGGAGAATAGGAATTAGTTCTTCTTTAAATGTTTGGTAGAATTCCCCCAGGAAGCCGTCTGGCCTTGGGCTTTTGTTTGTTTGGAGATTTTTAATGACTGTTTCAATCTCCTTACTGGTTATGGGTCTGTTCAGGCTTTCTATTTCTTCCTGGTTCAGTTGTGGTAGTTTATATGTTTCTAGGAATGCATCCATTTCTTCCAGATTGTCAAATTTATTGGCGTAGAGGTGCTCATAGTATGTTCTTATAATAGTTTGTATTTCTTTGGTGTTAGTTGTGATCTCTCCTCTTTCATTCATGATTTTATTTATTTGGGTCCTTTCTCTTTTCTTTTTGATAAGTCGGGCCAGGGGTTTATCAATTTTATTAATTCTTTCAAAGAACCAGCTCCTAGTTTCGTTGATTTGTTCTATTGTTTTTTTGGTTTCTATTTCATTGATTTCTGCTCTGATCTTTATGATTTCTCTTCTCCTGCTGGGCTTAGGGTTTCTTTCTTGTTCTTTCTCCAGCTCCTTTAGGTGTAGGGTTAGGTTGTGTACCTGAGACCTTTCTTGTTTCTTGAGAAAGGCTTGTACCACTATATATGTTCCTCTCAGGACTGCCTTTGTTGTGTCCCACAGATTTTGAACCGTTGTATTTTTATTATCATTGGTTTCCATGATTTTTTTCTATTCTTCTTTAATTTACCGGTTGACCCATTCATTCTTTAGAAGGATGTTGTTTAGTCTCCAAGTATTTGGGTTCTTTTCAAACTTCCTTTTGTGGTTGAGTTTTAGCTGTAGAGCATTGTGGTCTGAAAATATGCAGGGAATGATCCCAGTCTTTTGATACCGGTTGAGTCCTGATTTAGGACCAAGGATGTGATCTATTCTGGAGAATGTTCCATGTGCACTAGAGAAGAATGTGTATTCTGTTGCTTTGGGATGAAATGTTCTGAATATATCTGTGATGTCCATCTGGTCCAGTGTGTCGTTTAAGGCCTTTATTTCCTTGCTGATCTTTTGCTTGGATGATCTGTCCCTTTCAGTGAGGGGAGTATTAAAGTCCCCTACTATTATTGTATTACTGTTGATGTGTTTCTTTGATTTTGTTATTAATTGGTTTATATAGTTGGCTGCTCCCACGTTGGGGGCATAGATATTTAAAATTGTTAAATCTTTGTTGGACAGACCCTTTGAGTATGATATAGTGTCCTTCCTCATCTCTTATTATAGTCTTTGGCTTAAAATCTAATTGATCTGATATAAGGATTGCCACTCCTGCTTTCTTCTGATGTCCATTAGCATGGTAAATTCTTTTCCACCCCCTCACTTTAAATCTAGAGGTGTTTTCAGGCTTAAAATGAGTTTCTTGGAGGCAACATATAGATGGGTTTTGTTTTTTTATCCATTCTGATACCCTGTGTCTTTTGACAGGGGCATTTAGCCCATTTACATTCAGGGTAACTATTGATAGATATGAATTTAGTGCTATTGTATTGCCTGTAAGGTGACTGTTACTGTATATGGTCTCTGTTCCTTTCTGATCTACCACTTGTGGGCTCTCTCTTTGCTTTGACGACCCCTTTCAATATTTCCTGTAGAGCTGGTTTGGTGTTTGCAAATTCTTTCAGTTGTTGTTTGTCCTGGAAGCTTTTAATCTCTCCTTCTATTTTCCATGATAGCCTAGCTGGATATAGTATTCTTGGCTGCATGTTTTTCTCGTTTAGTGCTCTGAAAATATCATGCCAGCTCTTTCTGGCCTGCCAGGTCTCTGAGGATAAGTCAGCTGCCAATCTAATATTTTTACCATTGTATGTTACAGACTTCTTTTCCCGGGCTGCTTTCAGGATTTTCTCTTTGTCACTGAGACTTGTAAATTTTACTATTAGGTGACGGGGTGTGGGCCTATTCTTATTGATTTTGTGGGGCATTCTCTGAACCTTCTGAATTTTGATGCTCGTTCCCTTTGCCATATTGGGGAAATTCTCCCCAATAATTCTCTCCAGTATACCTTCTGCTCCCCTCTGTCTTTCTTCTTCTTCTGGAATCCCAATTATTCTAATGTTGTTTCGTCTTATGGTGTCACTTATCTCTCGAATTCTCCCCTTGTGGTCCACTAGCTGTTTGTCCCTCTTTTGCTCAGCTTCTTTATTTTCTGTCATTTTGTCTTCTATATCGCTAATTCTTTCTTCTGCCTCATTTATCCTAGCAGAGAGAGCCTCCATTTTTGATTGCACGTCATTAATACCTTTTTTTGATTTCAACTTGGTTAGATTTTAGTTCTTTTATTTCTCCAGAAAGGGCTTTTATATCTCTCGAGAGGGTTTCTCTAATATCTTCCATGCCTTTTTCAAGCCCAGCTAGAACCTTGAGAATTGTCATTCTGAACTCTAGACCTGACATATTACCAATGTCTCTATTGATTAGGTCCCTAGCCTTCGGTACTGCCTCTTGTTCTTTTTTTTGTGTTGAATTTTTCTGTCATGTCATTTTGTCCAGATAAGAGTATATGAAGGGGCAAGTAAAATACTAAAAGGGTGACAATAACCCCAGGAAAATATGCTTTAACCAAATTAGAAGAGATCCCAAATCGTGAGGGGGGAGAAAGGGGATAAAAAGAGGTTCAAAAAGGAAGAAAGGAAAGAAAAAGAAAAAAGAAAAGAAAAGAAAAGAATTAAAAAAAGAAAACACCTAAGAAAAATATAAAAAAGAAAAAATATATATATTAGATAAACTAGTAAAAAATCGTTAAAAAAGAAAAAGGTAACAGTTAAAAAAAATTTTACCCAAAGGTGAGAAAAAAAAAAACAGAAAATGAAAAAGAAAAAAATTAAATTAACTGCAAGACTAAAAAAAATCACAGGGAAAATGCCATGAGTTCCGTGCTTGGCTTTCTCCTTCTCTGGAATTCTGCTGCTCTCCTTGGTGTTGAAACCGCACTCCTTGGTAGGTGAACTTGGTCTCGGCTGGATTTCTTGTTGATCTTCTGGGGGAGGGGCCTGTTGTAGTGATTCTCAAGTGTCTTTGCCCCAGGCGGAATTATACCGCCTTTACCCGGGGCCGGGGTGAGTAATCCGCTTGGGTTTGCTTTCAGGAGCTTTTGTTCCCTGAGCACTTTCCATAGCATTCCCGGAGGATGGGAATACAAATGGCGGCCTCCTGGTCTCCGGCCCGGAGGAGCCGAGAGCCCAGGGCCGCACTCCTCAGTGCGCCCTCAGAGAACAGCGCCCAGTTACTCCCGTCTGCCTGACCTCCGGCCACGCTCTGAGCTCACTGAGCCTGCGACCGGTTCGAGGTCACCCCGAGCTGTGAGCTTACTGTCGGCTCTGTCTCTGTAGCCGGCTTTCCCGTTCCAATACCCGCAAGCTCTGCAACACTCAGACACCCCCGATCCTTCTGTGACCCTGCAGGACCTGAGGCCACGCTGACCCCGTGTGGGCTTTGCCCTGGGTAGCCTCTGGAGTGATGTCCCTCAGAGTGATGTCCCTCAGCGGCACAGACTTTTAAAAGTCCTGATTTTGTGCACGGTTGCTCCGCCGCTTGCCGGGAGCCGGCCCCTCCCCCCAGGGTCTATCTTCCCGTCGCTTTGGATTCACTTCTCCGCCCGTCCTACCTTTCAGAAAGTGGTTGTTTTTCTGTTTCCAGAATTGCTGTTCTTCTTCTCTTCGATCTGCCGATGGATTTTCAGGTGTTTGCAATCTTTAGATAAGCTATCTAGCTGATCTCCGGCTAGCTGAAGTAGTCTCAGCCTGCTACTTCTCCGCCATCTTGACTCCTCCCCCAATAAGTAAAATCTTAAAAAGGAAAAAAAAAAAAAGAAGAAGAAGAAGAAGAATGAATCTCTCTTTATGTTCCAAAAGATTTTTTGTTAAATTTCATAGGATGTTAAGGGCTTTGTGATTAAACTCGATGTGTTTTTGCAATAAACCAGTTGCTTAAATTCAGAGAAGACATAAAGAAACACTAGAAACAATGTACTCTATTGTTATCAGGTCTTTAGAAGCAAAGCTGAGAGTAGAGCACAACATTTCTTATTCTTATAGATAAGAGAAAAAAGATCACACCAAAAAAAAAAAAAGGAAAAAAAAAGAAAAAGCTAATAGTCTTATTAAAAAGTAGGCAGAGGACAGCAAAGGAAACAGTCAATAAAACCAAGACAACCGATAGAATGGGAAAAAATATTTGCAAATGACATATCAGATCAAGGGCTAGTACCCAAAATCTATAAAGAAATTATCAAACTCAATATCTAAAGAACAAATAATCCAATCAAGAAATGGTCAGAAGATATGAACAGACTTTTGTGCAAAGAAGACATCCAGATGGCCAAAAGACACATGAAAACGTGCTCAACATCCCTTGGCATCAAGGAAATACAAGTCAAAACCACAGTCATGTCACACCAGTCAGAACAACTAAAATGAACAAGTTGAGGAAATGACAGTGTTGGCAAGGATGTGGAGAAAGGGAAACCCTCCTACATTGTTGGTGGGAATGCAAACTTGTGTAGCCACTTTGGAAAACAGTATGGAGGTTCCTCAAAAAGTTGAAAAAAGAGCTCCCTATGACCCAGAAAACACATTACTAGGTATTTAGCCTAAATATACAAATGTAGTGATCTTAAGGGACACGTGCACCCAAATGTTTATAGCAGCAATATCCACAGTAACCAAACTATGGAAAGAGTCTAGATGTCCATCAACAGATGAATGGATAAAGAAGATGTGGTATATATATGCAATGGGATATTATGCAGCCATCAAAAAAACCCCGAAATCTTGCCATTTACAATGACGTGGATGGAACTATAGGGTATTATGCGAAGTGAAATAAGTCAATCAGAAAGACAATTATCATGTGATCTCACTGATATGAGGAATTTGAGAGAGGAGACAGAGGATCATAAGGGAAGGGAGGGAAAAATGATACAAGATGAAACCAGAGAGGGAGACGAACCATAAGAGACTCCTAATCTCAGGAAACAAACTGAGGGTTGTTGGAGGGGAGTAGGGTGGGAGGGATGCAGTGGCTGGGTAATGGATACTGGGGAGGGTAGGTGCTATGGTGAATTGTGTAAGACTGATGAATAACAGACCTGTGCCCCTGAAACAAATAATACATTATATGTCAATTTAAAAATAGGCAGAAGAATTGAATAGACATTTTTCTGAAGAAGACACACATAGACAGTAGACACCTAAAAAGATGGTCAACATCTCTGATCATCAGGGAAACAAATCAAAACAACAATGATATACCACTCTACATTGGCCAAAATGACCAATATAAAAAAGACAAAAGATAACAAAGTGTTGGTGAGGATGTGGAGAAAAAAAGAACACTTGTGTGCTATTGGTAGGAATGTGAATTGGTGCAGCCACTGTGGAAAACTCTATGGAGTTTCCTCAGAAAATTAAAAATAGAAATATGCTAAGATCTAGTACTTCCACTACTGGATATTTATCCAAGGAAAATGAAAACACCAATTCAAAAAGATATATGCACCCTTATGTTTATTACAGCATTATTTACAAGAGCCAATATATGGAAGACATTAAAAAAGAATGAAATCTTGCCATTTAAATCAAAAGGATTGGCCTTGAATGTTTTAATGCTAAGTGGAAAAAAAAGTCAGATAGAGAAAGACAGATACCATTTGATTTCACTTCTATGTAGAATCAAAAAACAAAATCAGTGAATAAACAAAAAACAAAAAGAGACTCAAATACAAAGAACACACTGGTGGTTGGCAGAGGGGAAAGTCTTGGGGGAGGTTAGGCAAGATGGGTAAAGAAGGAGGTATAGGCTTCCAATAAAAACAAAACAAAAAACTACAATATGAAAAGAATCAGAAGAAAGCTCCTATACTAAACATCTGAATATGTAGCATGATAGCTAACCACACACACACACACACACACACACACACACACACAGAGACCACAAAATTATCCAGAAGTCATTTTGAGTTTGACACATTTAGTTTCTTCTTTAATTAAAGTAGAATAAACAAATGGGGAGAGATGTATATGTTGGGGATATGAAGGGGTGGGCTATGAAGATCTATGATAAGATAACAAAGAATTTTAGATTTGATTTTATGTGAAATTGGGATTTTATACTAAGGTTTTATTTTTCAACATTATTTAAAAATGTGTAGCCCTTTTTTTTGTTTATTTTTCTTATTAGATATCTTTAGTTTGCAGAGCCAAAGCAAATCAGAATTTTGAGGTAATATAATTAATCAGTTTATTTGGCAGTCAATATTTTGGTCAAGAGAAGGTCCTGGATTCAGAGTATTTGGATTCTTAATTATTAATGACTTAGGAAAACAACTCGGTTTTTCTGAGCCCTCCCTGTTCTCCTCATCTGTTCTTTTCAAAGTTCCTACTTTAATCACATGTTTGACAAAAGGCACAGAGTGATGGTTATATGAAATGCATTACCTAGCAAAAAGAACTAGACACATGCAACATAGTATTATCCCAGTGCCATAAATTTTGGCATGCTTGATGTCGAATCTGAATTTTCTATGAAGACCAATCAGTCATTGGATATGCAGACATTTATATAGTTAACAATTCATAAGATGTGGTGCTGATTAAACCTTTAATTGTTTTCCAATTTTAGGCTAATGATGACTCTTCTAGCCCTTAGGTCTTTTTGTTTTTTGTTTTTATTTTCACCAAAATCAGGACTGACTTAAAATTAACTACATGAAAATGGGTGAAATCTGTTTAGTTTATACATATATTTCATTAATGTTGGTAGTGTGTTAAATAAATGTCTCCTGTACCATTAACAATTACAGTGAAGTATGATTTTTTCAATTGGAAATACAGACGACACTGACACATAAGATTTTTTTTTTTTAAATATACTTTAAACAGGGGAATTACCATCTATTTTAATCCGGCATTTTTGAAACAAAAGTAGTGAATTGCCAGATTTTTTTACACTGCTTCTTATTATGTCCACAAACAAGAAATGTGCCCCCAATTAAATCTTTAGACATTTGTAAGAAATATAATTTGAGTTTGTCTGGTTCTGACTTTAGAATGATACAGACAACCACTGATGGAAAAGATGATTTGGTTTATAAAGCTTGAAAAACATTATTTAAAATACCAGATTTTAAAAGAGTAAGTAAGAAGACATGTTTAGAGTACACCAATACTTACATGCTTTTGCTCTCCAAGCATCTAGTTTGGCCCTGGAAATGGTACCTTTAAAGTTTACATTATCGTTTATCCAAATGTTAAGTGATGTGGAAAGTGTATTTTTACATTGAGTAGATAAATACTTAGTTTTTATAGAGGTCTTAATTTTGTAGTGCAATTCCCAGAGCTACAAATAAATAAATCCTAATAATTTTATGAATTAATTAATTTTAGCTTATTTACCTTTCATCTCATTTTTACATCAGGATAGTGACTTTAAAAAATTCTTACCACAATATTAATTACAGAAGCAGGCATCTTTATTCCAAAGATTTTTTCAATGCATGGATACTATGCTCACACATTTATATCGGGTATAAGGATACTCAAAATGGATAATGGTTTTTTAATTTTGAAACAGATATAAATTAATATTATTTGTAGGTGGTCAAGTTTTTTTTTTTCCAAATAAATCTCAGGTAATTAGATTTTTCAACAGTATAAATGTTGAAAAATTATTTATAGCCACACTTCTACTATAAGAGATGAGAAAAATAAAATAAATTACAAACCATATTAACCAGCCTACTGACACTCTTATTCTAAATGTAGAGATTTTAAAAATTTACCTCCAATATTAATTTTTTTTTTTTTTTTAGTGCAGCATGTTAGGAATGTAGATAAAGTGATACTGTGGAAATTTTTTTTATACTTAGTAGATTTAACTAATATACCTTGAAAAGAGAAGTAGTGTAATTAAGCAACTGTTAGCCTCCCTCATTAATCTTGCCTTAGATCTTCTTAGTGAGTCTTTATAAAGTGCTTTGGCTTTATAGGATATAATCTATAGGAAAAGATGACCACCACTTACTAAAAAAGTTTGCTGTCACCACCAAACTCATCAGTGCCCCAATACAGTATCTTTCATCCAAGCTAACTATTTGCCCTATTTGGATAAGGGAGAAGCATTTCCAGATTGTTTCTATATGAGAAGAAAATCTCTAACTGCCTCTATCTACTTTAATGTTATCGTTGCCAGGGCTTCCACATAATTTCTCTTATCCTATAGTAATTCTTGTCTATTCATGGTTCAAGAGACACTTGCTATAATCCTGTGCAAGGAAAAGGAGAGCTATATCTGCTCAACCTCTGGTCTTGCAAGGCATTACTAAACCCCAGTGTGGTGGTGTTCCTGTTGTCATTATCATGGACTCATTCTTCTCTTCATATCTATGCGGAAGTAGATATTTTAGCTTTGCCTGAGGAAACCTCATATGAGCTTTTGTAACCATAAGGACCATAAAAGACTTGGAAGCTCAAATTAAAAGTTAAAAAGTGAAATGATTCATCAAGGAAAATAAAAAATGAAATTCACATTTTAAAAAGCTGAAATAAAAATGTGATAAAACATAGAAAGAGACTCATGATTTACAACACTCAAAGAAGGGGGGGAAATGTCCTCTACATCCTAGAGATGGGATAACACAGTAGTTGAAGTAAAAATTTGGCTTACTGAGATTTACCCTTGGCCATTTTCTACCTTTGATAAGGCATATCTAATGCTATAGGAAAAAATCTAAAACTTACTCTGTAATAATTCACAAAGACTGTCTCTATGAACCATATATTGTCTATTAAAACAGTATATTCTGAACCTGTCTGGTAAGATTGTAGTCATACTGTTTGCAGAAGACTTGCTTTTTTTCAATAGGTAATGGAAATATCAAGGTCACTAGCTAATTCTCTTAAAATTTTATAATGTGAGATCTAGTGCACTGTAATCAGAAAACTGAATTTACTAGTTTAGTGAAAGAAAACTCCATGTTCGCTTAGTTTAACTGACTATGATTAAGTTACCTACACTTCCCAAGACACATAAGCCTAAAGGTAACATGGAATCATGAAGTCATTACTTCTCTAGCTCTGCTTGTCTTTTCTTAGAAGCTCCAATCCCCTTCGAAATTCTCCTAAAATTTAAAGGAACTCTCTTAATGTCTCCCTTTCAGCTAAACAATAGTACTAACCTATGGTATTAGACATTTTCAACTTTCTTAATGTGGACCCCATTGTGATAATATCCCCTCTTCTCAAAACCAGTAAATTAAGTTCATGAAAACTGAACTTATGAAACTAACAAGTAAGTTTTTTTGCCTATGATAAATCCATGAGATAGTGCTAAATGTATATGGTCAATGACTGCAAGGATTTTAAGGTTTACTAGAGAAAATGAATTGTAAGTAATTTTCTGTGAGAAGCATTGGGAAAAGGCAGGAACATTACACAAAGATAATTATTCTAATCAGGAAGTCAGGAGAGACCTCTCAAAAATGGGTGATTCAACTTAACACATGAAGAATAAGTAATGATCAGTTTCTACTCCAGAAATATGGCAGGATAATATTTTAAATAAGTGTACTTTAAAGTACAAGAATATCACATGCTACCAAAATAATTACTTTTCAAAGCTTATTGGGCTTGTAAGAAAAAAAAAAATAACACATAGCTGATACCAGAAAACTGATGTTTTCTTAAAGCCAATTACTGATATCTATGCTGAGATCTGGAAACAACAGGCAAGCTTCAAATATATAACAAATAGAATTGTCAAGAAACATAATTATTGAAACTGGAAACTCTATGTCAGGTTCTGTTTAAACAAAATTTTGTTCTCCTACTAGAGAATTATATGCTGAATCTGAAAAGAAAAATATTACCCAAACATGGCAGAGAAAGATAAAAATATTAATAAATAACATGTGTCTGAATATGTGTGCAAGTATGTGTAACAGAATGAGAAAAATGATTACATAAGTCTAATAGGAATCTTATAAAGAGATACTACAGAAAATGGAGGAGAGTAACATTAATGCTACTTAAAAATATGCCAAAATCAATGAAAGACATGAATACACCAATACTGAAGCAGGCAAGCATCAAAAATGATACTGAGAAGGAAAAAAAAAAATACTGTGAAAGGAGAGACGACCAAAACATGAATGGGTTAAATATTCAATATAAGATATAAAGGAAAGTACAAAGAAATACATTAAAAATGATAGAAGGAGAGAGAAAAGAGAAGAAAAGCTCTACTACTACCAAGACTTTTTATAAAGTTGGGAGAAGATTTTGACAGCAAATACTAATATGACATAGTTATTTATTCAAATTTATAATAGAATTCTTAAATAAATACATAAAGGGTAAATAACTCAAAAGAAAACAAAAAGCATTTCATAGAAGAAAAATAAGAATGGCCATTTAGCCTAGGAAAAGCTGTTTAATTTCATTAAGATTCAGAGAAGTTTTAATTAAGACATAAAATAGTTTATACCCCCCAGATTGGCAAAACTTAATTCTGCGAATATTAAGTGTTGGAGTGGATGTCAAAAGGGGGAATCTTTTGACATAGCTGGTAGGAAGTTAATTGGTAAAATCATTGGAAAACAATCTGGCATTATCTAGTAAAACAAAATATGCCCATATCTTAGAAGTCAGAAATGCTCCACCCACATATACTGTTTAAAGAGGGAATCTTGCATATATATCTGGAGACATACAAATTAATGTCAGAACAACATTATTTATAACAACTAAAACAACAGGGGAAAATAACAGAATATTCATCAAATCTGTGAGGCTAAATGACTTACAGATTTACCTATAGAATATTATACATCAGGGGTGCCTGGGTGGCTCAGTGGGTTAAAGCCTCTGCCTTTGGCTCAGGTCATGGTCCCGGGGTCCTGGGATCAAGCCCCATATCGGGCTCTCTGTTCAGCAGGGAGCCTGCTTCCCTTCCTCTCTCTGCCTGCCTCTTCCTACTTGTGATCTCTGTCTGTCAAGTAAATAAATAAATCTTAAAAAAAAAAAAGAATATTATAAATCAGTGAAAATATGTGAATTAGAGGAAAAAGCCACAACCGGATAGATCTTAGTAAATAAAGCTAGTTACAGTATAATAATATTTATAAAATTAGGCATAAATAAAATTAAGCCACACATTAGAAATACCTGAACATGTAAAAACTAATTTAAAAAGGAAGAAATTAATAAACACAAAAATCAGAAAGTTGTTTTCTCTAACAAAGAAGGTAATGGGATATGCGGGGGGAATATGGTCACCATAGAGGTGATGTTTTGTTCTATGTTGCGTGATAGACTCAGGAATGCATTTTTATTCCATTTTATTTTTATTTTATTATATTTTATTATTCTTCCTCACATATTTTATTTTACTGGAACAACTTTTATGATATAAAAAATTGTTTGGAACTATGCATGTGAAGGGAGAAAGGAATTTCACAGCAAGACAAAGAGCATTAATGACTATAAATTCAGGGCCAATATGAGGAAATAGTTGATGGTGCCAATGATGCTATTGATCATCAGAGGAACATCTACTTTCTGAACTCTATGCAAGACTTTCTAATATCAAGGGCAAATATATCTGAATTAAAAGCCCTGACCCCTTCCACTGCCATTGCCAATATTATTGCCTCTTCCATTGTCATTGCCTAGAGTTGCCAAATAAAATTCAGGTTATCTGGTTAAATTTTAATTTCAGATGAACAATGATTTTTTTTTTTTTGGTAGTGTAAATATGCCTTAAATATTTTGTGGAAATTACTTATACTGAAGAAAACAAAAACAAAAACTTCTCCTTACCTGAAATTCAACTTTAACAGAGCATCCTTTATTTTTACTTGCCAAATCTGACAACTTTTGATGTATCCCCTCCTTTCATAGCTGAACGTACCATCTCCTGTCACTGAAGAACCCACGTACTTGAATGCTGCTGAGGCTTTATCTCTGAATGTCTAAGCTCTTATATTCTTCACTACATTTTGTTACAGTCTTTTTTTTTCTTTTAATGAGTCAGGCATTAATTCATCAGCATGATGCCAAAGAGCAATGAGAATGACTGAGAGCATATTGTATATCACTTTATCCTCCTTATGATTCTCTGTGAACCAAAAGCATGTGCCAGACTCTCCTGTTGGGATGAATTCTTTCCCAGGAAGCTCCCAGCACTCCCATGTAAATAGAACCACTGAAACACTTTTGATAGCATTTTTCAGACATACCGACACATGGCTAAATCCTTGAATAAATAAAGCATGAGTTCAAAGTAGGGCCCAAGTTAAATTGAATGTTCAGTTGATAAACAGCTGCAATTAGTAATAGGAATTTTGCTGAGTAGCCTCATCTTTAAAACTTTCAAGAAGAGTTTTTCTTTGTCAGGATTTAAGTTGTCTTTCCAACCTTTTGGTCATTTTCTTTAGTGTGTCCTTTATACATATAATGAATTAGACCAAAAAAACAAAACAAAACAAAAAAAAACAAAAAAGTAACTTAATATTTTATAATTTAAAGCTAAGCATACATTCTTATTTTAGTTTGATTTTCTCTACATATACATAACATTTGCTCTCCTGTAGGCCATTTACAATTTTTTCAAAAGTGTTCTAAAATCAAGATTTAAAAACAAAGACAACAACATATTAACTAATAGAGGAAAATTAATATCCCAGAAAATATTAAATAAAAAGACAAAATTTTCTTCTTCTATAAAATTCTGCTTTCAGCTTTACTATGTCAATTTTGTAATTACATACTATTCAAATTTCAATATATTATTTCTTAGGTCTTTTACCTAGTTATATTTATGTCCTTCTGCTAATAATCAGCATTGATAGGTAAAAATTAATCAAGCAAAATAGAATGGCTAATAAGTCTAGACAATAAATGAGACACTTCAATGGACCTGAGATTGGAAAAGGTAAATTTTTTGTAAAGTTTAAAATTTACTTGTAAAATCTGCTCATATTGTTAAGTTTCATGGTTGACAATTGGACTATTGAATAATCTCAAAAGATCTTATGACCACTATATCTTTCTGGGAAATACATTCCTATGATTTTAGAGATACATATTTATTATGGGATGACAATTTTCTATTGGGCTTGTGGATTTGGGCTCAGGAAGGAGTGAAAGAAAAAATTTCAAAAATACTAACACTTCATTTGTCATAGAACTTATATGACAACTAAGCAAGGGGACTAAACTACATTTTTTGCTTTTGGTAATTAGGAAAACATACACAGAGTGTGATCATATAGACTACTATGAAATACAGAATTCACCTAAATCAAAACCTGAGTTGAAATGATCAGAATCTGTATCCCTGGTCTATTTCATCCACCCTAGCAAGAAGGCTTATAAAATGTAGGTTGAAAGAATTATTAGACTGGCTGATAAGGGACATGCATTAAACATATTGGCATTTGACAAGATGTTTTTATGAGATTAAAGCTCAAGTAGAGTTCAGTGATATTTCAATTAGGTGGATTAGAAACCGAATGGTGGTGGTCAAAAAATGCTGGGTAGGAGATGAATATCAGTCTGTAATGGCATTTCACAGAATTCTGACCTTGAATATATTCTGTTCGCTATCAAATAGCATGATTGGAGAATAGCATCAATCAAGAGAAGAATGATAGGCAATATGATAAAAATCAGTTTTCAAAAGCATCTTGATAAGTAACAATGGTGGGCCAAATCTTGCAAGTTATATGCAATATGTATTCATACCTAAAGCCTGAAGTGCAATAGAATAGTACATTATAGATAAAATGTAAAAAAATTCAATATGTGTCCATTTTTATGATATTAATGTAATCATGTATTGCATTACATTGTAATACTATAATCTCTTAATACTATAATTTCTTGATTGAAGGAGGAGGTGGACCTTCTATTAGTTGCTCAAACTCCTCCCAGACTGATGTGTTCAATTTTGGGAAGAATATATAAGAATATATATCTAGGCAACCAGAAATGTGCTATGAAGTATATGACAAGGATGGTGATATTATATTTTAAAAACTCTATCTGAGAAAAAGTTCATTATAGGGACTGGTAATCTCTAGTCAGGATTAAGAACTTTCAAATTGAAGAACAGAGATAAAATGTCTGTTTTTCAAATGTTTGAAGTACTGCAATACAAAGAACTAGATTTTTTTTTTCCTTAACATGAGATGTTAGTGAGTAGAATTAGGGACAAATGGAAGCCTACATTGATACAGATTTTCATTTAATGTAAGGAAAAGATTAAAATCTGACCAACCAATCTGTATTTGGTTATCCATGTCTAAATAATTATTTGTTTGGGATATTATGGAGATGTGATACTGAATGACAAAATGGGCTAAATGACATGTAAAAGCACTGAGTCCTGACAAAGTGATATTTGTTATTTAACTAGATTTTATTTTTTTATAAGTTTTGCTTTTTTTTTTTAAGATTTTGTTTATTTATTTGACAGACAGAGATCACAAGTAGGCAGAGAGGCAGGCAGAGAGAGAGGGAAAGGGAAGCAGGCTCCCTGCTGAGTGGAGAGCCCAATGTGGGGCTTGATCCCAGGACCCTGGGATCATGACCTGAGCTGAAGGCAGAGGCTTTAACCCACTGAGCCACCCAGGTGCCCCCCTTAACTGATTTTAAATTCATCTTTACCATGATCTTCTCTCTCTGCAATATATTTTGAGTATTTTACTTCAATATTCACTCTAGTATAATAGATATACCAAGAAATCCCCAAATCTATGTGTGGATGGGAGATCATTAGTTGTATGATTCTGCCCTAATAAATAAATATGTTGATAAAGGGAAACAGTTTTTTTTTGTCACATAAATGGTACTTTCCTTGAGGACCATGCTATATGTACATAGCACAGATAATGACAATATTCTAGGAAGCAATAGAGCAAGACTGAGGACAGAAGACTTTCAATGGATCTCATTATGAAAGCAAAATAAAGAGACCAACAATGAACCAGAAAAGGTAGTAAGAGTGAAAAACTCACAGAAAACTTCATTAACAACAAAAGAAATCCGCTAAAGAAAACACTATCAAATAGGAAGGGAGGATTGACATTAGAAAAGGAAGAAACCATCAAAAATGGGGAAATATGGTACAAAAGGTAAATGCAGCGCTCATCGGGTGACTGGAGCATTTCCAAAACAACTAGAAATGAGAGAGTGATGAGAGGCAGTATGTACAGTGAAGTTTACATAAAAATTCAGCCACTCACTGTAGAAAGGAAAGAATTTTCGCAGGGGAAAGTAGGCCAGATAAAGGGAAGCCTCAACGGAAACAGACAACATAAGCTCCAAAGATGTGATACAGATAATGTGTCCCATAAACAAAGGGAAACTGCACAAAACATGAAAAGGAAAGGCCAGTCCACAGGCAAAAAAGAGGAACAGGATTTTGTACAAAACCGCACTGTGTGAACAGAGATAATAAAGAAAAGAGGAGGAAGATCAAGTTGGAAAGGAATTGAAAGAACTGATGAGATTGAAAGTATTTATAAAGAATACAAAGAAAAATATCCGAGTAACTCTCTTCGGCTTTCTCCCCCCATCGCCACCACACACACACACACACACACACACACACACACACACACTTGAACGGTTACCATCCCATTTAAACTGCATTCTACATTCTGAATTATCACTGGTTACCTAATTTAGATAGACAAAACCATATTCTCATCATCACCAGGTCAAGTGTTACTATGGAGTCTTATACTTGAGCAAAGATTTCAACTACCCACAAAAAAGTTTGATGCTATAAATGATTGTAATCTATGCATTAGTTATTAGAACAAATATAAAATTACTACTCTTTCTATTAATATGAGCTTCTACAAAAATGCTGAAACACGAGTGGTCAGAAAATTTGTGATGGAGTTTTCCTGTATGAGTTTTTACAATATAGAATTAATGAAAATTTCTGCTTAGAACTCTATCATAGTGTTCTACGTAGAGTACACAGTCTAAAAACTGAACACTTACCCTTTAATAAGCTCTCTAATAGATAGCACACATATAACCATTAGTAAACAAAATTACAACATACCTTAGTCATAAGTTTAGTGATACTGGTGAGAATGTGAGGTAATAGGTGTTCATTCACACTGTTGGCAGGAAAATAATTGGCATAAGTATTCTAGAAGACAATTAAGCAATATTTAGGAATGTTTAAACTGTACAACTCAAGAACCCCCCCCCCTTTCAGCAAATTACACATAAAATATTAAGTTTACAGGGACAATGTAAGAGATATTCATTATAGGGCGGTTAAGTTAGCAACATAATAGAAACAATCTAAATGTTAACCAAAGGAAGATGAGTTAAATAAATTACGGTAGATTTGTAAATGAAATAGCATACAACCATTCAAAATGATGTAAATGAAGCAAAGTACTTGCAATAGAGTGATGTCTATGATAACACATTGGGAGAAAAATGCATGCTTTGCAAAAGTTTTATACAATAATCTTAATTTTTGTGATTAAAGAGATTATATTTTATGTAAATGCAAAGGAAAAATTTGAAAGACAATGCACTCAGGCTAACAGCATACTTTTAACTACTTTGTGAACTCTTTAAAATGGTTGCCAAGGGCGCCTGGGTGGCTCATTTGGTTGAAGCCCCTGCCTTAAGCTCAGGTCATGATCCCAGGGTCCTGGGATCGAAGCCTGAGTCAGGCTCTCTGCTCAGCGGGGAGCTTGCTTCCCCCCTCTCCCCCGCCTGCCTCTCTGCCTACTTGTGATTTCTGTCTGTCAAATAAACAAAGAAAATCTTTAAAAAAAATGGTTGTCATGCTTTTGTAATCATAAAAAATTGTGTCATATATATTTTATAAAACAGGAAAACACCATCATGGCTTGGCTAGTTTTGACAAAAGGAAGTAAATAATTTGAGGAGGGATATGGGATATTTTAGATCAATCCTAAAATGGAAATTTAGAACTAACATATGTTTTTAACTTTATGATAAGGGGTAGGAGTTGGAGTTAAAGTAGGACACATTCTGAAAGCAATAATGAGACCCTATCCTCAGTGCTTACATAAAACCATGTTTTATAGAATGGAGCAAGGATGAACTGGGTACACATGGACGCTATTTTAACTGTGTGTCAATAAATGCTTAGAAATAAAGCCGGGAAAACTCTGTCAAAATCTATTAGTGGTTTTACTAACACAAATGTTGAAAACTTATTCCAGATGTTGGGACAGGTTGAATATATTATCAGGGTCGCTTGCCCAAATTGTTGAGATATTTACCTTTTGGATTTCAATGTCCATCACCCTACATTAGCTCATGTTCTAACTGCTACACTTATTATTAATGTCTTTAAATTATAATTCATTTTTAAAATCAAATAATTCCAATTATAATATTTGGTTATAGAGCTGTGTGTGTGTGTGTGTATATGTACATATATATATGTATATATATATGTATATATATATATATATCTAGCAAGATGCAACTTTCAGTGAACTTGTAATTTGTAAATGATCTCTGAAATTGGGACTGTTTATTTTCTTTTACTCAAACTTTAGAATAGAAGATCCTCACTTAGTTGAGGTTACAAGCAAAGTGAAGGAAATGTCCTAGAGCCCCTATGAAAGATTTATTTTGATTTGACTAAAAAGGGCCCTGTTAAATTATGAAATGATTTTTCCTTTATTGAAAGTCTCTTATGTCTTTATTTCAATTTCAAAAATGAGAACTATTTTATAATTATATAAAAAGAGGGTGCAGATTATTTTGAAGTGAATGCATAGTAGCATACAGTGGAAGAATTTATATTTTTCTAATAAAAATAAAATTCTTATACATATAAGTGGAAGAAAAATCATGATATTTCATTTAACTGGATATAAATGAATATTGAATGTCTAGCAACAAAAATAATTGATCCCAGACTATATGGTCCTTGGAAATTGGGATTGATAAGAAAGTGAAAATATTAAAGATTACATAACGCATTAGCAGATGATTGAAAAAGTCAGTAGGACCAGAAACGTAATTTGTTAAGACATATAAGGTGACAGATCAGAGGAAGAAGAAATAATAAGAGCATGAGAAATCCTAATATTATTTTTTTTTAATTTTTAAAAATTTGTTTGACAGAGAGAGAGAGCACAAGCTGGGAGATTGGCAGAGGGAGAGGGAGAAGCAGGCTCCCTGCTGAGCAGGGAACCCGTTATGTGACTCCATCTCAGGACTCTGAGATCAGGACCCAAGCCAAAGACAAATGTTGAACTGACTGAGCCACCCAGGCACCCAGGAAGTCCTAACACTTACTGAACAGAATTAAAGGAGACTTTGTAGACTACATTCATAAGAGCTAAGGACCTAAGACAAAATCCAGTATGAGTTATTTTTTTTCCCCACTTTGGCCTCTTTAAACAGGATAGAGCCATATAAAAAGTATCCTTTCATATGTGTGATCATTATTTTTGACATTTTCTTTACTTGACATGGAGGATTTATGTGGTTTTGGTCTTCTTCTTATCTTGCAGAGGAAAAAGAACACAAATAACACTCTAAATACCAAGGTATCAGATTATACACAGCTCCATCTAAGTTTTCAGTGTTCAGTTGGGGGCCCTGGGTACACCGAGAAGCTGAACGATCACAGACAAAATGTAAGTCCAAGCCTCAAGGTCTGAACTGGGAACTAGTTAAAACTGTGTTTGTGTCAGTGTGAGTTTTTGTAATTTGAGTTTTCACAATATGAAACAGTGCTGTCCCAGGGAAATAATTATATGTTGAAATAAACACGTTTTTCTTTTCTCATGACTTCATTATACTCATTTAAAATATTTTCTTTTACCTGAGTTTGGACTGTTCACAGGATTGCTCCATATTACTGGCTCTAAACAAATTCTCATACAATTCTGTCATTCCTACATCATCCTAAAACCCCAAATACCCATGACTGCCAAAAAGAGAGGCGTTGGTATTGCTCAAATGCCATTTGAGCTCCATCACTACTCTGAGGGGAAGTGTTGTCATCTCTTCTTGTCTAGGAAAAGGATTGGAGAGATCCAGTTCTTGCCTGGAGGAATACACACCTGGCAAGTGGCAGAACCAGGGTGAATGATAGCAGAAATGGTGGGAGTTTGTGAGTATACTCATTAGCAATTAGCCAAATCAAAAACAGTCCCCAGCATACCACTATACCCAACG
This sequence comes from Mustela nigripes, assembly GCF_022355385.1. NCBI lineage: Eukaryota > Metazoa > Chordata > Mammalia > Carnivora > Mustelidae > Mustela > Mustela nigripes. The sequence goes on along the minus strand of NC_081558.1, from coordinate 167,452,669 downwards.
TGAATAAAGAGCCTATCGTCCAGATTTCTTAATTTAAAATAAATCAGAAGCACGCAGAATCACTGGAGATCATCAGCTCCAGCCACTTTGATTTTTTCTTCTTTTACTCATAAGGAAGCTCTAGCCTAGAAATCTTCAGTCACTCTTTAAGAAGTGACTACTTTTGTCAGAAAGTGGTAAAGCTAAAAACTTCAAACTTTCCAGGGTTTTAGGGTCCTGTCCATTTCATGATGCCAGTTTGCCTTTCTAAACCAGAGTGATGTAATTCTTATTCATCCAGTAGGTGGAGGTAGGTCACTTGATCTCCACAAATCACAGAGAAAATGCTGAGAGAATACTGATCAAGTGTAACATCCAGTTGGCCTTAACCCGTAGAAATGCCAATGTTTCTATATTAGGAAAGTTTAAATCGTTCTGTTTCTTCTGTCTTATGCTGATTGAAAATCTATAACTTTAACCATTAGCACTAAAATATTTTTCTTTTTGAGGGTTCTCTTAAATCAGCCCATCTCTGGCTACTCTGTTAAACAGAGGAAGAAGAGAATTTCTTATCTGTGGTAAGTCCTGAGTTTTCCTTTTTTTTTTTTTCTTTCTTCTTATTTCCTTTTTTCCTGAGAATCTACTGTGTATCAGCTTGGAAAATGATGTCATTTTAGACCCAGGAACATATGAATGTGTGTGGAATCATACAAGCTCATCAGACAGAAGCAAATGTCAACCCAGCATTTATCCCTGTCTCTGGTCAACACATATCATTCACATTAAGCCAAAGTCCTAAGTGTTTCTATGACCAATCACCACAAATGCCAATGACATAAGTGGTGTGTTCCAGATGGGACAGAGCAATGTGTACATGATAGTGTTGGTGGCTGGAGGAAAGATGTTTAAAGACAAAGAAGATCCTGGAACCTATGTGTATTGTGGAGCAAATGAGGTATTAATTTCTGATGAGTGTCATGCGTCAAATTCTATAAACAACTCTTGGATAAAAACAACAGTTCCCAAATATTCCTTATGGAGGAAATAATAAAATCCTCATGAGCTAAAGGTTTCTAATTACTGCCTCTGTTCATCTCAAGGATAGTATGTAGGATGATGTGTAAACTAAGCTCATGGGATCTAAAGACTCATCTGTTATAGGGCTGGAGAAAAAGAAGAAAAAAGAAAGAAAAGGGATTTAACTACAGAAGACAGATAATCTTGGTGTTAATGCCTGTAGCTGCTTTATTAGCAACTGCTTTGTACGTAATAATGGCTTATCCTGCTTTTCCCACTGGCGAGGGGGAAATAAAGTTAATGTATGCCCTCCCACCAGGCACATTAAATCAAATCCTTTTATTCTGAGCCCTTATTTCTCAAGTGCGCAGAATGGGGTTAGATGTAGAAAAGGAGAAAGGAAACAACCGATATTACATTACAAAAGATTTTTTTTCATACATGTACATTTCTGTATACATAAGATAGGCAAAGCACGTTTAGTGAAAAAAAAAAAAAACTATTTTCCCAACCTTATACATTTTTCAGTCTAAAGCATTTTATTTGCATAGTGGGAAGCCAGGGTTTCCCCTAGATTGATTAGACCAGAAGCTGGTGCTCCAGCACTAACATGAAGAAATTCAGCAATGGGCATGAACATGAATGACAGGATGGTAACAGCATATGGGAGAAAGCTCAATTATAGGCACAAACCCAGTAGTATGAGTTTTCATCCAGAAAAAAAAAATCATGTAAGCTCTAAAACCTAAATCTTTGGCAGGCTCTACGAGGAAGGGACAAAGTGCAAATATAATATATAATATTTCCAAAGATGTGAGAGATGATTTCATTGTGTTCTTTTCTATCTTTGTACATAGGTAACACTTATACATACCAGTTTAATATATATAGCAATTTAACTAATATTTAATTAACCCTTATATGTAAGAAAAAAAGAACAGAATGAACACAAAGAATTGGACAGAAATAGGAGAGGTATTCACATATAGGTCAATAGTTTAAATAGAATTTAAACAAAAGTTACCCCAAAATATTCTTGTTAGCGTATGGTTCTGAAACCTCCTGGCACAGATTTTCCGCTTTGTCTTCCTGTTCCCACCTACCAGATAGCTTCTTTTTGTATGTTTTTTGTTCTTTTGTTTTTATCCAGACAGTTATTCTTGATAGCCGCTTTCCTTCTTCTACTGTACACTGGATGGTGAGACTTTTTCTTTTCTCAAGAGACTCCCTTGAAACCTTGTTTTATTCACCGTCTAAGCATAGAACATAAATTTGACCTTTAGCAGATTCTCATAATGCTTTTAGCTATGGAAAGGCACACTCAGCAAACTAATTTATGTCTAGGAAGCAAATGGATTAACTAAGTGTCCTGCAAAGGACACTGAAGGACATTCAATGACATTCTTCAGCAACATTAGGATGAAAATGAAAAATTAATGTTTCCATTCCAGGCAAGGTTATGATCTTCATCAAATGAAATTTGGTACATTCTGTATCCAATGGAAGCCTCCAGGATTTGGAACAGCATAGTTAGTATCAACCTTCATTTAATGAAAATCAGCCATTGTGGAAAGTAGGAAAATAGGGGTGGCATTTTACACAATTTCATCTGTTGTGTTACATGGTAATGTTTTCAATCAACAGGTGTGGTCTTCTTGGTCTGTTCTTACAAGAACTTCTGGCTGCTGTCCAGGTTACTCATAAGCTGCACCTGTCAGACACCAAAGCCTTCCATCTACCCCTCAGAGAGAGAATAAGTAAGAATGTTTTGACTCTTTTATTCTTTTATGAGTTTCAATTTAAAATGTTTGTTTTATCCACACAGAGGCCCAGACTTCTTTCAGAGAACAAACTCGTTGCCAGTGTTGGAACTCGCAAAACCTGCTGCTGGGTCTGGAACACACACAAGCTTACCTATCAGCTTCCAACCCCTCCCTCCACCCACCCACTTTCAACCTGTTTCCAATGTACACCCAACACTCTCATAGAGATTTGGCAGGGACATGCTTTTTATATTGCTGTAGTTCAAACAGAGCAGAACAACAAACAAAGAACTTCTTTTTCTATACGTAACTGTAAGGAAAATCATTTCCCTCAACAGGGCACCCCAAAACCATAGGTGAAGAAAGTGGAATAAGGAGAACAGATTACTGCCTTACTTAAAGACCACACTCTCGGGGCACCTGGATGGCTCAGTTGGTTAAGCCCCTGCCTTCAGCTCCGGTCATGATCCTGGTGTCCTGGGATCGAGTCCCACATCGGGGCTCCCTGCTCTGCAGGGGGCCTGCTTCTCCCTCTGCCTCTCCCCCTGTTTGTGCTCTCTCTCTCTGTCAAAAAAATTTAAAAAAAAAAAAAAGACCACACTCTCTACCACATTTAAACTTTTCCTTCTCTTGCGGAGTAGCTTATCATGTCACTGAAGCCTTTCTTTTGTCAGTAAGCTTTCCCGTGGCATTCCACATTCCAAAGAAGCCACAAACAGACACTGAAGGGGAGATGCTATAAGGTATTTAAAAAAAAAAAAAAAAAAAAGAGGACAATAAAAATGCATTCCTATGAGTCAAAATCCTCAATTCTGCCTTTAATACATAGTTTCAAAGAAACCATCCACATCTTCATAGAGAACAGATGTCCAACATATTATGTAGTTCATTTTCAAATCCCAAACAGATCAGTAGGAGTGGGATTTATTCTCATGACTCTTGGGCAGAGTTCCTTGGTACATTTTTTCCTTTCTAGTGATCCCATCTTATAAAAATTCTCTAGCTTCTGACAAGTGTTCTGAATTCAACTGGATAGCAGCTTCAGGCGAATTCATCTGTCATGGGCCCTGAAAGACATTTTTGGCTCTTGTCCTTGGTAAAGTATGATGCCAGGATGGTGGCACTATGTCAGGTTTTCTGGCTTTTGCCTTTAGGTCCCTACCTTTGGTCATACTCTAATCTGATGTGAGTGATTTAGCAAGATTTAGGCCTACCATTTTCTTGTTTTGAGTGTATGAGGCAATAAGCCATGCAATTATCTCCCAGCAAACAAACACAGTAATTATAACCAAGCACTCTAAAGGATTTAGATAACACCTTTCATCTAGAGAAGGAAAAGTCCCAAGAACTTTTTAGATAGTGTCAGACCTTAAATTTACGTATCTTATTAAATGAATGGAAAGCTGTAATTACAGTTGTTGCTAATTAAATTAATCTGTGTCACCTAGCCTTGCTCTGAAATGGTGATATGCAGATGACCCTTATGTTGGAGATTTAGATACATGTGTCTCTCACATTAGAAACAAAGCTGTCATTAAATTCTAAGCTCATGAAGTTTTTCCATGCATTGTTTGGGCATTTCAAGTTATGAGGTCATTGTAAGCAATATGAAGTCTTTTCTAAACAGAAATAGTTTTATAGAATTAAAGTGACGCAAATCAAAAAGAAAATATCAAAGAAAAAACTCATTATTTCTGATTGGTTTAGAAAAGAAATGATCATATCACAGCCACTAAGAAATGCATTCTAGAATTTAAAATATACCCATTTAAAGAATGATTCTGTACTTACTAAATGTTAATAGCAAAGTTAAACCAAGTACAAGTTTATAATAGAAGTTTAGTGATCAATCTGGGGAAGCATGGAGGTATGGTAAGGTAGACTGTTCTGGAGAGAAAAAGGAAGGCCAGAGGGGTTAATAAATGATGAATAATTAATAATCATTAATAAATGATGAAGAAGTTAATAAATGCATCCACAGCAACATGTCATCAATAGTATATTAATAAAATTATAATCAGCAACTTCTACACTTTTCTGTGCTTTCATTGCACTTATTTTAAAAACATTTCAAGTCTAATGAGTTAACTTTTCCAAACATAGTTCTCTATCAGCAAGAAGAGAATACAGTTATGATAATATATCACCTGTGTACGTTGTTGTACTCTGCTTCAAATAATAAATGATCAATAAAATGCAAATTATATAAAAAATGCATTTATGACCGGTTGGGGCTCTGAAATACATACACTCTGCTTTTATGTCTCCTCCTAAGCGAGGGTTTCCTTCACACTAAAAATTCTTGCTGAGTTCACCACTGGGGATTTTGGCCTAGATATGCTGCATGATACTAGTGAGGAGACCAAGTAACAAAAATGGCAAAATGCTATGCATTTTTCTCCAAGGGAGCGAAAGAAAGAAAAAGGAATGAATTAGGATAACCTTTTAATCCCAACAGTTTACTCTGAGTTTCCAGCTTTCTAAGCAGGAGCCAAATCCCTTCAAGGTGGGAAGCTCTTTAGAGCGAAGGAAAAAGGGAGGGAACAGATACCTGCTTTGTCCCACACTTGCATTATTTGATGAAACCTGTTGTCAGCTCACACAAGGGGAGTCTGGGAAACATTTCCTCTAACCCAGCAGTGGCTGTTCCTAGTTCTCATGTATCCATGTGACTATGCTAGAAGCCAGCAGACCTGCTCTTCCGTTCTTTCATTGCCATATACTCATCATGGCTACAACAGTGAAAGTTTGACTAAAACAAGACTCAAGAATAAATGAAGACGAGGATTGCATCTTGAAGGACTTCAAGTCAATGCAATGATGTCTCTGAACTCTGAATTGTAATTGTATCACTGAAAATGCAGATGTTTTCTCAACCTTCAGATCAGAGTAGAGCAGAAGTCAAATCAGGTTTTATATCAAATTTCCTTGCTTTTTATTTCCTGTAAAAATGTGATTTCAGTAAGACTTTCCTTGAATAATTTGGCAAGGTTCTGGGATCTATAAACATTGAAACAGGAATTCTCTGGCAAAAACTCTGTATCATGTAACTGGCTTTGCTGTCTCTTCATCCAGTTCTTCCCTGTCTCTCCACAGCTTGTTCTTCCTGCCACCTTTTTTAAGTAGCAGATCTCCACTCTGTTTTAAACTTTCATGATAAGTCCCACCACATTCATTCCTTGAAACCCTATGACAAGAGAACTGTATCTTTGTCTTTTTCTAAAATAATTTATTTGAAGAGTCACAGTTCCCTGATTAGTGAGGAAGCTGAAGTCATTTGTCTATTTCTTTACCTGTAGACATAATTACAATTAATCAAATAATTTATTTTGAAAGGCATCTAGTGCCTCAATTTTGTTCCATCTGTCCAATGAGTTTATTGTCTAATAAGAATTGAAAAAATAAAGAAGAAACAATAATCAGAAAACATTAAGCACCCATACTTTTTCTCCTTTATTCTTTCTATTTTGGGGATTTAGAATGTTATAGGTGTGGTTTGATAACCGGATGGCAAACAGATCAAAATCATTACATTTGATGAATTCCATTCATTAGCCACCTTCTGAAAATAGTGCTGGCTACCCTTCTGAGTAAGCTTCTAGGTTTCTTTCCTGGACTTTGGGAAAAAAATGAGATCTAGAAGGTCATAGATTTATTCTGAAATTTAAAACCTGATGCTCAGAGCAAGCTTGAAACAAGATGAGTGAATTAGACCCTTAACAAAGGAAAGCAGGAAATCAAAGGTTGACTAAAGTTTACTACCGGCACAAGTGACCACAGTCATCACCCATGAGAACGAGAGTCAGTTAAGCCAAAAAAGAAACAAAATTTAGAAAGGAAGGGCTCAGAACTTCAGCAGAATCTATACTAACTTGTTTCTATATTTGCCTAAACTTTGAAGCTCTATCTTGCTTAACCTCTAGCTTAATAAGGAAGATCTAAGAATGTTACAATGTTCACTGTAAGATCAATTGTTGCTAGTTGTGGCTAGACCATTTACCTTAGATCTCAGCTAAGTTTTCACTGTTAGGAATTTTGTTACAGGTATGAGCTTTGATATTAGACAGTTAGGTCAGACACTTGCATCTCTGTGTATTTTGTGACCTGGACAATTTAGTCAAACTTTTGAAACCTTGGTTTCATTGTCTGTGATACTGAAGTAAAAATAATATCTTCTGCCTCACAGGACTATCATAAGACATATATCTGATAATCACTCATTTTTACAATCAATAAATATTTGTCAAGAGCCAGCTTTACACAAACCATTGTTCTAAGCACTATGAGCACAGTGAGCAAAGCAAGACCCTTATCTTTTTAGCAGTTATATTTCACTATGTGTAGGAAAAAATACAGCAGTAAATACAAGGAAATATAGTAAACATAATATCAAGTCTGATAACCATGAAAGAAGATTTCAATATATATAGTACATTTAGGAGGCAATACCAGAGAAGACTCTTAAGTAAGTGAAAAAATGAGACTGAATGAGTAATCAGCCAATAAAGCATGTGTTGTGAAGAAAGTTACCCTTCCAGAAACTAAAGCTTAATCCCTCTGGGAAGAACATTATGGCCCAGTGTCAGTGAAGAACACTATGTCTCAAGAACAACCCTTCACAGTCTCAAAGAAGCTGACCATCAATCACTGGTTGGGTGACACCGAGGGTGGGCTGGGGAGTGAGTTAATTTTGTCCATAATTTTGACCTGCTGTGTCCATGAGTAATTAGAAAGGACAGTGAGAAGAGATCAGGAGAAACAGGGATAACATAGGAATAGAAGGTGCTATTCTCAATAAGGAGAGAAGGAAAGGACTATTTGAGGAAGTAGCATTTGAGCAGCGGCCTCAATAAAGAGATAACTCAGGCAAACATCTCAAGAGAATCCAGGCATAGAAAACAAAAAATTCTAAGGTCTTGGGGTGAGATCGTATTTGATATATTTGTGACACAGTAATAATGTCAGTATGGCTAGGACATAGCTATTGGTAAAGATAAGATTGAGAAGGTAATAGGAAATGGGGCATGTAGAGTATTATAGGTCATGCTGAGAGCTGTAAGATTTGGCCTAACTCATAGAGAGATTCTTAAATAGGAAAGTGATATAATCTGAATAATATATTTTAAAAAATATTCTGATTAATAATATGTGGAGGTAGACAATTAGGGAGTTAGAATAAAACCATTGAGACTGATTAAGGGATACTTATGTAGAGTATGACAAGGGTGTTCAATTTTTTTTTTTTATTAAATTCTGACAATTATTTAGAACCTCAGACCATTGTTTATATGGGCTTTGTCTTTCTACCATATTAGAAATCCCAACTAAAAAAAAAAAAATTGAACCTAAGTAGTCTTTATTGAGATTTAATACACATACCATAAAATTCATCCATTTAAAGTACACAGTCAAGTGGTTTTTGGATATTCGGAGTTGTAAAATCACTACCCAATATAAAAATGTTTAAAATCACTCCCAAAATAAATTTGCATCTATTATCAGTCACTCCTTATCCCTCCCACCCAACTTTAGGCAACCACTAATCTAATTTTTGTCTGTACAATTTTGGTTATTCTACATATCTGGATATATTATATAAAATGAGTTATATAATATATGACGTTTATAATTGGCTCCTTAGGATGTTTAAGGTTCATCCATTTATACCATGTATCAGTATCAATACTTCATTTTTATTGTTAAATAGTATTCATTATATGGATATACCTCATTTTGTATGTCCATTTATTATAGACATTTGGTTTTTTTTCCACCTTTGACTATCATGAATAATGTTGCTATGAACATTCATATTCTTGTTTTTGTATTTACATGTTTTCATTTATCTTGGATATGAAATAAGAAATGCAATTTCTGGATCATATTATAACTATTTTTAACTTTGAGGAAATGTCTGACTCTTTTCCATTTATTCTTCAAAACTGAGAAATGTTTAAAATATAATAATACACAAACAACTATTTCATTAAGTCTAAAGGCAATACTATTATATTTTCTACTAGCCTCTGGAAAACTCCACCATACAACTGTGAGAGAAAAATCATAAATAAGGCAGTATCTTAGTATAATTGTGAAAATACTGTATAGGGAGTATGGTAACTTTCTTACATGTGGAATACTGGGAGTGGAATAGGATTGGAGTCAGTTTAGAGGTGGAAATATTACATTTGTGATGCTTATTACATAATGAAAAATATTTTTTCTTAAAAATATAGATTTTTTAAAAGAAAATTTTAAGATATTTTGAGTTTTTTTTATAGAAGATATTATGTATTATTTGACAGAGAGAGAAACAGGGAGAGAGGGAACACAAGCAGGGGGAGTGGGAGAGGGAGAAAAGAGGCTTCCTGTTGAGCAGGGAGCCCGATATAGGGTTCGATCCCAGGACTCTGTGATCATGACCTGAGCTGAAGGCAGATGGTTAACTACTGAGCCACCCAGGTGCCCCAGATTCTTGAGATATTAAGGAAACAGATTGCAGGATAAGGAGGGTACCTGGTATGTAAATTTGGAATGTATCAGCATACATATGCCATATAAATTATGGGAAAAAATAATATTACCTAGGGAGTGAGTATAGATTGAGAAGACAAGAGGCCCAAGGACTGAACCTTGTAACATTCCAAGAGGTTTGGAAGTGGTAAGTCTCTAAATACTGAGAGTTAAAAGCAGTAACCAATAAGACTTGGGAAACAGTCAATAAAAGTAGTGGTGTGTTAGAAGCCAGCTGAACAAAGAGCTTTAGAGTTATCCATTGTATTAAATGTAATTGAAAGTTTGACTAAGAATTAATTGGTGATGGGCTTTCTTTTAAGCCACATACAGATCATATATGACCTTGGGTGGTTTCAGGGAGTGGCGATGAAAGCCTAATTGATGTATTTTCTAGAGAAAATAGAACTGTAGGGATTAGACATATCTTCCATAAGTTTTACTCCAAAAGGAAACAGAGAAATGGAGCAAAAAGTAGTAGGGAAGTAATCAGAAGGGTGTTCTGTGTTTTTCTTGTTGTGGTGGTTGCTTAATTGAAGGGATTAACTCATGGTTTTATAATGAAGGAAAAGATAGAATAGAGAAACAATACTTGAAACAAAACAAAGGATGATGACTGGAGCAAGTCCTTGAAAAAAAAAAAAAATACAAGGGGAAGGGACCCAGGGCATAAGTACAAAGGTTAATGTTAGACCACAACATGGACAGACAAGTCATCCATGGTAAAAATTAGGAAGGCATAGTGCATGGACGTAAGTGGAAGGAGGTAGACCTGAAGGTGCAAGTAAGTGGAATTTTACTTCTGTTTACTTCCATTTTCTGAGTATAAGGAACAGGATCTTCAGTTGTGAGTCACAGAGGAAAGGATATATTAAAAGTCTGAGGTACAAGGAGATGGGAAATATTCAGAGAATGGGAGAACAAATGTGCTCAGGAATTAAAATGGCTTTGCAGTCAACCAAAGTAAATGGTTAAACCCAATCAATGCATGGTAGATTGAAAGGACTCAATATTTGTGAGTAATTTATTATTACATATACCCACATTTTTTGTAGCCACTTCTGTTATATGACTATCCATATTAAACATCTAGACAACCACATGCTTCTTTGGTTTTGCTTACATTTTTCTTCAAATGTGAATGGACTTTTTCTATTTTATTTACCTACTTAACCCTTAAACATTAAGTTGCAACTCAAAATCCTTCTGTAGTAAAACATTCTTTGTTCCCTTTTAGTAGCAATTTTGTTTTATTTTCATTCTTCATTGTAGGCAAAGTGAAATTCATTAACATAAATTGTTTCATAGCACTGTTTTTTTTTTTTTTAAATTCAAAGCTCTCCATGGAACATAAAATGAATTACATTGCACTGTTTACAAAGGTCCTCACCTTCCTCACTGGTTCCTTTTCTGTCCTCTGGACAGACAGAATTTTTTCCTGCCTTACAGATTTGTACTTGATTTCCCCTTTTCCATGGAACACCCTCTCCCCAGGTCTTTGCATTTAAACATCTTCTCGTTATTCAGGTTGCAGTTCAAATGTCTCTTTTTACTCATTTTTCTAAGGCACTGTCCCTGACTACACTATCAAAAGTTGTCTAGTAAGTCACTTTCTATGAAGTTACTTTTTATTTTGTAACAATTATTTGTTCTAGTATGTAAGTTTCACTGGGGTACATTCCATATCCATCTTGTTCACAGCCATAAACAATAGACATAGAACAGTGCCTGGGACAAAAATAGGTTCTCAATAAATACTTTTTAAAGAAATGACTGTTGCATGAGGCTTCCATGTATTTAATGTGTTTTATGTGCCTACATACTATGAGCAAGTTTTTGCTAGTAATAGTGTGTACTCTAAATATAATAAATTTTTACTCTTCTGCAATAGGTGAACATTTAGCCCAACCTTCAGCAGACTAGCAGGGACTTCCGGATAACAGTGAAAATAACAATGAAATCTGGACTACAAGAGAGAAATTCCACTGCAAGCTTTTCTAAAGACAACTCAGTTTTCAATTTGATCTCAATGTGTATAGTACAGTAGTCATGCTAGGAAAAGTCTCAACGATCTTAGCAATTAACTCAAACTCCTTAACATAAACAAACCCTCTGGTGGGGGAAACGCCTTCAGGGATGCTGAGCCCCCAAACAGACAACAAGAAACTTGAAACATCTACTGGCATTTTCCATCTATTATCTTCAAGAATCAGTGCCCACAGTTTTCTCTTAAAAATTCCCAGAACTGAATCTGGAAGCTGCTCCTGGTCTGACTGTCTCTCTTGGATACTGTCAACACAATAATCTTAATAGATATAAATACAAACATGGCTAGAGGCCAACCAGATCTTTCTCGACTCCCTTGTTCCTCTCTGGCTCCATGCCCAAAGAGCTCACAGTGCTGACCTCAAACTCCGTGTGCCACCTGACTTCACCTTTTCTTCTTTGATTATCAAAGGAAAGCTCTATTTGTCTCTAAACATATCTCATTTTCATAGCCAAATCTTTTGGAACACATGGTTGCCTATTACAAAATCCACAATGTGAGTTACCGGGGGTACTTGGCTATAAGATGCCAGTTTCTCTTCCCTTCCCTCCTTCCCTTTTCTTTCCTTTCTCACATACTCATTCAGGCCCTACTATATATTAGGAACAGCAATACACATTTAAGACAGAGAGATGATGTGACTACTTTGCTTTTAGTTTATAGTTAAAAGAGAAGGTGGAGGGGGGAAAAGAATAGAGGGGGGAAAAAGAAACATAAACAAATAATACTAAGCAATATCATCTTTTCTCTGATAGCAATGCGAATAAGGGCTTATGGGGAAATGAACTTCCTGGGAAAAGGCCTGACAGGGAAGTTCACATTTGAACTGGCTATGAGCATGGGCTTCCCTTGAGTTGTTTTCCTAACTGAATAGCAGTATCCGCGGGAATGCTCGGAAGGACCCTCAAATTTCCACTGCACCTTAGATAAACAAATTTATTGTCAATAACTTAAAACCAAGTGCTCAATGCCTCTTTGTTTGAAAATTAATAGGAACTGGTTTCTAGAAACATGGTTAGTCTTAAGGCAAATGCTCAAAATCCTGAAGAGATGTCATACCTAAGTAAGTAACAAAGTTTGTGACAGGAACATAGCCCATTCCTGTGATACATGACTGAAAAAGCTAGGGCCCAGATTCTGAGATTCCTTATAAGCCATGCTGAACAATTTGGAATTTCTCTTTTTAAAAGCATAAAACTAACAAAGACCCTTAATTGTTGATTTGGTTTTTTTTTCCAGTTTTTCTTTTGATTGGGTAAAAATGTCAAAGTTTATTTTGTCCCTAATTGGTAATATAGGTAGATTCCAGGCAAACACTTGCAACTCAGTATGCAAATATTTGTTGAATTAATAAACAATCACATAGTATTTATGTACTGCATCTTTATTAGCCAAATATTTGTTGTGTACTTCATCTGTTTCATATAAATTTGCTTTGTTCATTGCTCTAAATCAAGATTCCTAAAATTCAATTCTTTTAATATCTTCCAACACGATAAGTAATGTGAACTTCACCTCTCAAGCTCAGTAAACATTATTCAGTAATACTGCTAGTAATACATATCTTGAATGTATATTGCACTTTATTGTTTTCCAAATACTTTGATAGCCTTTATCTCATTTTATCCTTACAATGATCCTATGAAATTACTATTACTATTTTACCAGAGGGGGATTCTGGGTTTCAAAGTGGTTAAGTCATACAGCTAAGACAGGACTAGAATCAAAGTCTCAACTCATAGGAATTTGTTGATTTATTTGCCTTTATTCTTTACGCAGAATCCTTACTTTTTTTAGAGACTGAATATGATAGAAAAACAGAGTTTATTTTGAAACAAAGATTACTTGGTATTCAGAGAGAGCTGGTCTAGGCCAGTGGATCTCAAACTATTACGGGCATAACAGAAGATAGAGGGATTTGGGGCAGAGACATCCCAGAATAACTTGGATCCTGGTCTAGCCCCACCCAAAGGAAAATCTCTGAATGGGCCCTGATATCTCTATATTTTACATCTTTTTGGTGACTCTGGTGATCAGACATGTTTCAGAATCCCCGGGCTTGTTGATGTCTATTATTATTTACTTTACTAAAACTCTTCAGCCTTAAGTTTCTCTTATTTCAGGAGTGGCTATGTTTCTTACCTAATCTCAGAACCTTTTTCACGAATTCTATCTAAGCCCATATTTAGTCTTATCTTCTGTGACACAAATGGAAACTCATAGGAGATTTTCTGGGGCAAAAGGAGAATTGTCAAATGCACAGACATGCACTCCAGCATTCAGGCATTAGAAAGTATATAAGGGAATTGATCATTGTACATTTACCTAAGATATTTGAATGTAAGCCAGTTAGCCCAGCAATCTGACCTGGTGTCTCGTGAACCAAGAGGTACTCCACTGGTGTAACAAGGTAGTACTGAAATACGTGCCTTGGCTATAGAAACAATAGGGCAAACAAATTATTTGTATCAGCCATCCCTGAGTCAACTCCCTCCTTCTGACTTGGACTATATCAGACTGTCATGCTGCCAAGCACCCTCTCTCATCCCATAGGAAAACTGGAATTTACAGCAGTGAGAGGGTTGCAGCTGGATAAGCAGATTGATCAAATATTTCACAGCTGGTCAGCGTATCTGGCAAAGGCTGCAAGTTACCTCGAAGCCAAACACAAGAGCTGGCTCTGAGTCAGGTGCATTTTCTGTGAATCCAACACCTGGATATTTATTCCTGCCTGTAAGGGAATAACAACTGAACCAACTTATATTCCAAGTCAAGTGCCTATGACAGTAGAAGATAAATGGAAATTTTTAAGCTTGATTTCTAAACTAAAACTAACTTTTCCCCACAGCAAACCATCAGATAAGAGGATATCATTGAGAATAAAACATTGCTTTACTGCATTAGCAAAATCTAGCACATACTTTTTTTTTCCCTGAAAAATCCATTCCATCAAGTGTGAGCAGATGTGTCATGGAATAATTGGATGGGAGTTGGATCTAGAGCAGTAGCTCTAGTAGATAGAATCAGCATCACCTGGGTACTGATTTGAGATGCAAATTAATTTCCAGCTCCACTATAGTGCTTCTCAAACATTCACATCCTTCCTAATCACCTACAGGATAAGAAAGATTAAATTATAAACCCCACCCCAGAGTTTCTGGGAGTAAGATCTGGGGTAAGACCCTGCAATTTGCATTTCTAACAGATTCCCAGGTGATACTGAGACTGAGATTCAGTATCAAAATGTGGATTGAGGGGCACCTGTGTGGCTCAGTTGGTTGAGCAACTGCCTTTGGCTCAGGTCATGGTCCTGGACTTCCAGGATCGAGTCCCACATCAGGGTCCCAGCTCCTTAGGGAGTCTGCTTCTCTCTCTGACCTTCTCCTTTCTCATGCTCTCTCTCACTCATTCTCCCTCAAATAAATAAATAAAATCTTAAAAAAATAAACTGTGGATTGAGAACCAATGTTTCAGATTAGTGGACTTCAACCTTGGCTAAGCATGAGATTTACTAGGGGAGCTTTTATAACTCCTCATGCCTACGTTGCAGTCCAGATTAATTGCAATGGTTAACTTGATATGTTAAATGGACTGGGCCATGGGGTACCCAGACTAAATATTATTTCTGGATGTATCCTGAGGGTGTTTCTAAATAAAATGAGCATTTAAATATGTGGACTCAGTAATGTAGACTGCTATCCCCAGTTTGAGTACGCATTTCCAATCCATTGAGGGCCTGAGTAGAGTGAAGCAGAAGGGAGGATACCTTCCCTTCCTGCCTGCTTGGTTGAGCTGGACGTCAGTCTTATACTGCCCTTGGATTAGGATTTGCACCATTGGTTCCTCAGCTTCTCTGGCCTTCAGACTTGGACTGGAATTACACCACTGGGGTCTCCAGCTTGATGATAGCAGATCTTGGGACTTCTAAGTCTCTATGATCATGTGAGCCAATTCCTCATAAATCTACACACACACACACACACACACACACACACACACACTATGTACACGTCCTATTGGTTCAAGGTATCTAGAGGATCCTGACTAATACACCTATTAAGTAAATTTTTCAGACTGGACTGTGTTAGAACCAAGAATCAGTAATTTTTAAATCTCCCCAGGAGATTCCAATGTGTAATCATATTTGAGAACACAAGAGTATAGAAGAAACACAACCATGGAAATAGAAGGTGAATAATATCAGGTCTGATAAGGAAGAAAAAAATCTAGTTTTATGGACATAGACATTATTTGACATATATTTTGTCTTCAACTGCAACTTTTATCTCGGTTACATGTAGCTATGGATTTTATAGTTATTGAATTAAACTCCTTGTACCCCCAAGCCATATGGTCATGCACTTTCTCTACTCGACCCATCCCCCCCACACAAACTCAACCTATCGAAAGGAAACATCAAAGAAGTAAATACCCACATTACAAAATGGTTTGATGCTATAGCTGATTATGTTATTACCAAAGGAGATAGAGATCTTTAAATACATGCCACTAGAGAGTGTGTCCTATTTTTGTTCACCATTGTGTAACTCAGGATAGGACATGGTGCATAGTAATCTTTCAGTAAATATTTTTAAATTTAAAAAATGAATAAATCATTGAAGATGAATTAGATCTTGAGTAGATATTTCCAGAACTTTTATATAATGATTTGATGTTTTTAAAGACAAGTTTTTACTAACTGTGTGCTCCCCTACCTTCAGTTTAAGACATTAACAATGCTTGGAATGGTACCTTTGTTATTTTATTACCTTTCAGAAATACCTTTGCTTATGTGGAATAAAAATACCAAAAAAGGCTCATGTTTCTCTTTCCTCTTTTTTCATCCTGGGAAGTCATTCTTTGATTTGATTTTTAGGCCACTGTCTGTGAAAACAAATCAAACATTCATCATCTGCCATCTAACTCAAAGACATGGAACCTAAATTGCTGAAAGGGTCTCTTTATATTATATATTTTTTTCTTTTGCAACAAAAACCATCCCACTCCCAATGCTAACCTAGCATGGCTATTTGAAAACTAAATGGATAGATTACAATAGAGGAACATACTGTTACCATCAGGTTCTCCCTTGAGTTAGGAATACACAATTAGAAAAATAATTCTCTAAGTGCAGCTACAGGCATTTTCCCTACAATTTCCAGAAAGCTTTTATTATGGCACTTGCTGCCTGTTTGGTAATTTCAGTGGAGCCTCATGTTGCCACTAATGTAAAAGATTTGTCAGATTTTCCATTGTGAACTTCATTGCGTTGAGTGTTTAAACATTTCCAACTGTGTCAGCCTAAAATTCTTCCCTGTAAGTTTCCACCTGGAATGCATTTTTCAAAATATCGAAAATGGTCAACAAATCAGTTTAGCATTTGAAGTTCAAGAAGCAACTAAAAAACATAAACCCAGATAAATATTCTCGTGTTTGCTTCATCCACCAATGCACACAAATTTATGGGTTCATGTATACATGTAGGTACATACATTTCATCCAAATTCAAGAGAAAAAAAGGAGAGATTTTTTTTTCCTGATAAAGAGGAAAACATTATATACATTTTTCAGTGAGCTTGGTCATTTCTCAGGTCATATGAACCATGAAAATATTTGTTCAGTGATAATACTGTTTTTACTGAGAACACAAGTCATGGAAAAAAACCCGATGAGATCTGCTATAAATATTTATTAATGATTTGTAGTCTAATACAATGTATCATTTAATTATTTGGCACAGCTCCAACAGAGCACTGTTCCTTTAGAGTAAACACAATGCTTTTTTAGAATGTTACCTAACCGTATTTTCTCCAAATCCTAACCTCTGTCTAAACTCTCTTCACTTATGGCAGGGTTAGTATTGAGCTTCCTACCTAGAGGCAAATTTCATCTAAAATAGGATAAATTGATGTAATATATTATTGTAATATATTGAAATATATTGTAAAGGCAGAGGAGAAAGGAGAAATTGTTTTCCTGAAAATATTTAAATTTTATATTTTCAAAAGACAATAAAATGGGAAATATCTAAGATCTCTCATTATCCTTGAGTATATGTTTTGTTTTGTTTTTTATTTTTAAAGATTTTATTTATTTATTTGACAGAGAGAAATCACAAGTAGTCGGAGAGGCAGGCAGAGAGAGAGAGAGGGAAGCAGGCTCCCTGCTGAGCAGAGAGCCCGATGCGGGACTCGATCCCAGGACCCTGAGATCATGACCCGAGCCAAAGGCAGCAGCTTAACCCACTGAGCCACCCAGGCGCCCCATATCCTTGAGTATATGAATGAAAGCAACTTAATGTATTTTGATGTCCAATAGCTTAAATTCAGCACTGATTCTTTTCTCTTAACTACTCCTTTGACATCGTATAGTAAATGAGAGCCTGTCATTTTATTCCGATGTTTTAACCCTTAGAACCTTACTGACCCTGGGGAGACTTTGCCTCCTAGGGCTAGCCAATTTATAGAAATAGTAAAGGATGTCCCTGCACGTGTGCCTTCATGTACAAACAGACCAATCTGAAACCTATATTCCAACCACTTCCTTTGTTTGGCTCTCACAGAGCTCCCACACTCAGGGCAACTATCCCTCTGCCCTAATCACTCCAGGGCCAGGTACCAGATAACAAAAGATAGCCTCTATGACACAGATCCTGCCAAAATTATTCAAGGTAGCTAATCCTGAATCTGCTTACCGTGGTTTGCCTTGCCTTCCCATTCAAATCACACACACAGAAAAAGCCTCTTACCAATGACTGCACCCCATTTGTTCTATCTTCCAACTGACCCTGGTGCTTTCCATGTGGACCCTCTTCTTGGGAACCATAACAAACTGACTTTTCATTACCAATCATCTCCTGATCTGTTGGCCTCACTATACCTGAATAATAATGACATCTACATTTGAAAACACATGGTATGGAAGAAGAAGTATGGTTTAGGGTCAGAAACATAACTAATTTTTTCAGGTCAAGTAATCTTGTAATTTCACTCATCCAGCAGCCTTTACAGGCCAAGATATTCCTATTGAGATTAAAACAATAAATAGAGAAGATATAATCTGAGTCTTCAAAAATTGTATATACTCAATTTAAATATGCATATGAATAACAAGACAATTATAGTGTAGTACTTAATATAAGCTCCAGTGTTAAAGGAACTCTTTCTTTCCAAAAGTTATATTTCCAAAAGTTTATATTACCAAAAGATAAAGTATTAAAAATTTGATATGACCAATATTCTTTGAATGTCATATCATTAGAGATAGCTCAATATCAGTTAATACCTGAACATCATCTTCCTCATTTTCAGGACCAAGAATGATATCTCTGGAATGGCTGTAAGGATGGCTGAAGTATTATATTTACAGTGCATGGTACAGGATAGACTTCTACCGTTGCACTTACTAAGCCCATGTCCTTTTCTCCCTGACTTCTTTTCTATTCTTCACTTTTCTAAAAGTCTTGTATTTAACAGCAATCTAGCCAATATAGAACCAGCTTCCCTTGCGCTTTTCACTGAGAATTCAATTTGGCTGATGCTATAGCTTCAAACTGGATACCCTTGGGTTGGAGAACATGTGTTAAGTATTCTTTTAGCAGTCTGCCAAATTGATTCAATTGCATGTTTTGGAACACTAGATTTCTATTTACTTAAAGTAAAACAGATCAGCAAATCATCTCTAATCAACTTGATACCATGTGTAGCAAATACACTTAGAAACTTAACTAGATGACCAAAGTAACAGCCAACATTTATGATCAAATACAACCATTAGGGAAATTGGGAGGTAATACATTTAAATATTTAGCTCAGACAACATACTCCCTGACTACCATTCTGTACACACAGACAAAATATTTTGCTAGAGCTGGGGAGCTCCATTCTGCTGGAGGAAAGGACATTTTTACAAGTTGGATAAACTAAGTCTTTCAAGGCAAGACTTCATTAAAACACACTACCAAGACAGTAACACATAAGCCTTTTAAATACACCTTGCTCATATGAAAAAAATTATTTAAAGACTGTAGTCAGAGATACAGAAGGACATTACATAATTCTTAAAGGGACTATCCACCAAGATGATCTAACAATTGTAAATATCTATGCCCCCAAGATGGGAGCAGCCAATTACATAAGAAAACTGTTAATCAAGACAAAAGTCGTATTGATATGAATACATTAATAGTAGGAGATCTTAACACACCTCTCTCAGAAATGGACAGATCATCGAAGCAGAAAATCAATAAAGAAACAAGAGAATTGAATGACACATTGGACCAGATGGACCTCATAGATATATACAGAACATTCCACCCTAAAACAACAGAGTACTCATTCTTCTCAAGTGCATATGGAACCTTCTCAGGAATAGAACACATTGGGTCACAAATCAGGACTCAACCAATGCCAAAAGACTGAGATTATTCCTTGCATATTCTCAGATCACAATGCTTTGAAACTGGAGCTCAATCACAAGGAAAAGTTCAGAAGGAACTCAAACACCTGGAAGCTCAGGACCATCTTGCTTAAGAATGCTTGGATCAACCAGGAGATCAAAGTACTGAAACAATTCATGGAAACCAATGAGAATGAAGACACTTTGGTCCAAAACCTATGGGATACAGCAAAGGCAGTCCTAAGGGGGAAATACATAGCCATCCAAGCCTCCCTCAAAAAAAGTGAAAAATCCAGAACACACCAGCTGTCTCTACACCTTAAAGAACTGGAGAATCAACAACAAATCAAAGCAACTCCACATATAAGAAGGGAAATAATCAAGATTAGAGCTGAAATCAGTGAGGTAGAAACCAGAGATACAGTAGAACATATCAATGAAACTAGAAGCTGGTTTCTTGAAAGAATCAATAAGATCGATAAACCATTGGCCACACTAATCCAAAAGAAAAGAGAGAAAGCCCAAATTCATAAAATTATGAATGAAAAGGAAGAGATCACAACTAACACCAAGGAAGTAGAAACAATCATCAGAAGTTATTATCAACAGTTATATGTCAATAAGCTAAGCAATCTAGATGAAATGGATGCATTCCTAGAAAACTATAAACTCCCAAAATTGAACCAGGAAGAAATTGACAACCTGAATAGACCGATATCTAGTAATGAGATTGAAGCAGTGATCAAAAATCTCCCAAAAAACAAGAGCCCAGGATCTGATGGATTCCCTAGGAAATTCCACCAAACTTTCAAAGAAGAAATAATACCTATTCTCCTGAAGCTGTTTCAAAAAATTGAAGCAGAAGAAAAACTTCCAGACTCTTTCTATGAAGGCAGCATTACCCTGATCCCAAAACCAGGCAAAAACCTTCCAAAAAGGAGAATTTTAGACCAATATCACTGATGAATATGGATGCTAAGATTCTCAGCAAAATCCTAGAAAACAGGATCCAACAGCACATTAAAAAGATTATCCACCATGACCAGGTGGGATTCATTCCTGGGCTACAAGGATGGTTCAACATTCGCAAATCAATCAATGTGATACAACAAATTAATATAAGAAGAGAGAAGAACCACATGGTGGTTCACAGCAAATATTATCCTCAATGGGAAAAAGCTTGCAGCCTTCCCGTTGAGATCAGGAACACGACAAGGATGCCCACACCCACCACTTTTGTTCAACATATTATTAGAAGTCCTAGCAATATCAATCAGACAACAAAGAGAAATAAAAGGTATCCAAATTGGCAATGAAGAAGTCAAACTCTCTCTCTTCACAGATGACATGATTCTTTATATGGAAAACCCAAAAGACTCCATCCCCAAACTACTAGAACTCATACAGCAATTCAGTAACATGGCAGGATACAAAGTCAATGTACAGAAATCAGTGACTTTCTTATACACTAACAATGAAAATACAGAAAGGGAAATTAGAGAATTGATTCCATTTACTATAGCACCAAGAACCATAAGATACCTGGGAATAAACCTAACCAAAGAGGTAAAGGATTTGTACTCGAGGAACTACAGAGCACTCATGAAAGAAATTGAAAAAGACACAAAAAGATGGAAGACCATTCCATGCTCTTGGATCAGAAGAATAAACATTGTTAAAATGTCTATACTGCCTAGAGCAATCTATACTTTTAATGCCATTCCAATCAAAATTCCACCAGTATTTTTCAAAGAGCTGGAGCAAATAGTCCTAAAATTTGTATGAAATCAGAAGAGACCCCAAATCACTAAGGAAATGTTAAAAACAAAAATAAAACTGGCGGCATCATGTTACCTGATTTCAAGCTTTATTACAAAGCTGTGATCACCAAGACAGCATGGTACTGGCATAAAAACAAACACATAGACCAATGGAACAGAGTAGAGAGCCCAGATATGGACCCTCAACTCTATGGGCAAATATCTTTGACAAAACAGGAAAAAATATATAGTGGAAAAAAGACAGTCTCTTCAATAATGGTGCTGGGAAAACTGGAGAGCTATATATAGAAGAATGAAACTCGACCATTCTCTTACACCGTACACAAAGATAAACTCAAAATGGATAAAAGACCTCAATGTGAGACAGGAATCCATCAGAATCCTAGAGGAGAACATAGGCAGTAATCTCTTCAACATCAGCCACAGCAACTTCTTTCAAGATATGTCTCCAAAGCCAAAGGAAACAAAAGCAAAAATAAACTTTTGCGACTTTATCAAAATCAAAATCTTCTGCACAGCAAAGGAAACAGTCAAGAAAACAAAGAGGCAACCCAGGGAATGGGAGAAGATATTTGCAAATGACAGTACAGACAAAAGGTTGATATCCAGGATCTCTAAAGAACTCATCAAACTCAACACACACAAAACAGATGATCATGTCAAAAAATGGGCGAAAGATATGAACAGACCCTTCTCCAATGAAGACATATAAATGGCTATCAGACACATGAAAAAATGCTCCTTATCACTAGCCATCAGGGAGATTCAAATTAAAACCACATTGAGATAACACCGTACACCAGTTAGAATGGCCAAAATTAGCAAGTCAGGAAACAACATGTGTTGGAGGGAATGTGGAGAAAGGGGAACCCTCTTGCACTGTTGGTGGGAATGCAAGTTGGTGCAGCCACTTTGGAGAACAGTGTGGAGATTCCTCATGAAATTAAAAATAGAGCTTCCCTATGACCCTGCAATTGCACTACTAGGTATTTACCCCAAAGATACAGATGTAGTGAAAAGAAGGACCATCTGTACCCCAATGTTTATAGCAGCAATGGCCACAGTTGCCAAACTGTGGAAGGAACCAGGATACCCTTCAACGGACGAATGGATAAGGAAGATGTGGTCCATATACACTACAGAGTATTATGCTGCCATCAGAAAGGATGAAAACCCAACTTTTGTAGCAACATGGACAGGACTGGAAGAGATTATGCTGAGTGAAATAAGTCAAGCAGAGAGAGTCAATTATCATATGATTTCACTTATTTGTGGAGGATAACAAATAGCATGGAGGACAAGGGAAGTTAGAGAAGAGAAGGGAGTTGGGGGAAATTGGAAGGGGAGGTGAACCATGACAGACTATGGACTCTGAAAAACAATCTGAGGGGTTTGAAGCAGCGGGGGATGGGAGGTTGGGGGAACCAGATGGTGGGTATTAGAGAGGGCATGGATTGCATGGAGCACTGGGTGTGGTGCAAAAACAATGAATACTGTGATGCTGAAAATAAATTTAAAATAAAATTGTCAATACCTTGCAAACTTAATTTACTCATTAGTAAATATGCATTAAGGGTCAGGGGCTGAGGACTATGCTAGGCATAGTCCTAGTGGCCAAAAAAAAAAAAAAAAAAAGAAGAAGTCATAAATGTCCTTAGTGTCATAAAACTCACAATATAGGGAAAAGTTAGCAAATAGCCATGGAAACGAAATTTTCATCATTCTAAGGACAGTTAATAAGTAATTAAAGCTCATCATGGAGGGTTGGAAAGATTTCCTTAGAATCGGACAATTGAAATGTAATGTGATGAATAATTAGAAATTACCTGGGAAAAGAAGAAATTGTGTCCTGGCACTAGCAAAGGACATGGCAGAAAGGCTATGGAGTATTTAAGGAGTCTAGAGAAAGACAGCATAGTATAAATGGACCAAATTAAGGAGAATACATTGTGAGATGCAACTTGAGGGGTAAAACCAGATCACCACAGCTTTGTAAGCCTTGTTAAATAATTTATTCTCTATCCTATGAGCAACAGAAAAACATCGACCCGACTTAAGTAAACATGTGATTTAATTACATTAACATTTTTAAAAGATCACTCTGAATTCTGTGTATAGATTAAATAAGAGGGCAAGAAAAGATAAAGGTATATTTGTTAGGAGGCTCTTTTGAAAGCCCAGGGTTTATATGAATGCAGCTTCAACTAAGGTAGTAGTGGGAAGGTGAGAAAGAAATGCACATACTTGAGAGATATTTAGGAAGCAAAATTGGCATAGTTTCTTCTAATTTGAATAAAGATTGTGAGAAAGAGGGAAGTTTGAGAATGACTGCAAGATTTCAGGCTTGTGTAACTATGGAGTCACTGAAGTAGAAATTATATTATCTGAAATTGGCAATGTTACAGATGACTAGATTTGAAGGGTGATACAGAGTATGATTTGATTTTGAACATGCTGACTTAGGGGAGACTGAGTCATTTCAGTGAAGATATCTAGGGGACATTTAGATCTGATGCTCAGAGGAGGCATCTGGTCTGGAGATATAAATTTGTGAGTCATCTGTCCATGGAGGGAATTGAAAAGTAAATGTCAATACAGATGTCTAATCAGAGAGTATGGAATAAGAAGTGAAGTGAGACTAGGACCAAACCCTGAAGAATTCCAAAATCTGGTGGCTGATAAAGGAAATTAAGGAGAAAAATGCCCAAAGAAAAAAGAAAATCACTTGGGGTTATACTACTTAAAAAACAATAGCTGAGAGACACCATTACTTTCCTGGAAAGAGCATGCAACCTGTGGAGTGCTGCTGACAAGTTAGTTTTACAAGCCTACATGTTGATTCTGTGATGCTAATGAATTCTAAGTGGAGGCACCTTTCATATGCCAAGTGGGGATCTAGGAATCCTGGAAGATGTATGAAAATTATAAAGTGTCTATCTCAAGAGACAGTCAGGTTAGAGTCAGAAAACATTTTTTTTAAAGAGTTTGTTTGTTTTTTAGATCAGTTTTAGGTTCACACAAAATTGAGTAAAAAGTACAAAGATTCTTTGTATCCCCCCCTGCCTTCAACATTTTTTAATGAAAAAATTTTGGGGAAATATCTAAACAATTCCCAGAAAAAGTAAAGAATCTGAATCTCTCAAGACAAAATACCTTGTTGAGATTTCTTTTCTAAGTAATCAGATTTTTAAATCATTAAAATAAATAAATGATTTTATATTTGTTACTTTGGGTTTTTTTTTTTTCTTAGAAAGGGCTCCACTCCCCTAAATTATACAAGCTTTATGTTAAAATCTGACTCTGTCCCTACATCAGCCCCTTCAGAGTCCCTAGTATTTGGCCATGGACACAAGGCTATGCAATAACATCTTCTTTACCAGTCACAACTTCCTCCTAACAGCAAATGAGGTTTTATATAGCCCTGTCACTTCTTGCTGCCTTGGTTCTACCCTTCTGCCCTAAGTGTCTTGGGTAGATAGTGAATTAGCGTGGCATAAAGTGTAAAGATTTTGTTAAAACCAACCAGAAGCCAGCCATCATAGAAGAGGAACAGAGAAAACATGTAGACAAATACACTCAGCCAGTGTATTGATGTAAATCAAACTTCATCAAAGCTAGCACAATGACCACCTGAACAGAATGGGTCAGACAGCAAAGATGAAGATTATGTGTGGGTCCAATAGCATGGACTCCCATTTACCAAAGCCAGTCTTTCTCTGGTCCCTTCTGAATATACAACATATCAGAACAAAGATTAATGTTTGAGCCGTATTATATGGCATTATATATTGCATTATATCTTGAGAAGACCAAATGGCCACTTGGTGGCAAGTTGACTTCATTGAGCCATTTTTACCACAGTCCAATGGTCCAGTAGTTATCTTTACAGGGATAGATACTCAATTTTGCATATGTATTGTATCAGATAGCACCAGGCATCTAAGTCTTACAAAATACATGATCTATGAACTTGGAATGTCGCACAATATAGCATCTGATAATGAGACCCACTTCATAGCAAGGGAATTGTGGGATTAGGTCTAAAACAATGGAATCCACTAGTCATATTATGTACCATGTCATCTAATGGCAGCTAACCTTAGGAATGTAGGAATAGCCTTTTAAAAGGTGCAGCTGAAAGACAGCTCAGAGGTAGTACTCTGAAAGGATGGTGTACCATCTGTCAGGATGCAATACATCTTTCAAGTCAGAGGCCTTCGTATGGTACTGTGCCCCAAAAGGAAAAACATATAGTCCAGGATCCATGATAAAGAAGCAGGAATGTCTCCATTTACCTTTACCAACACTGTCAATGACTCACTGAGATTTTTCTTTTATCCTCCTTACAACTCTGGTTTCTTCAGAGACACAGCCAGAGTCTTAGTTTGGCTACAAGTTAAAGCTCTTTGTGCCCAAGGGCAAGCAGGCAGAAACAGGAATCAACATACCATGAGGGGTAATTGACCATGGTCAGCAGGAAATACTCCTGCTCTTACACAATGGACACTGGGAGGAATTATTTGTGTAACCCAGGTGATTTACTTGGGTGCCTTTTGATACACCATTTTTCCATTGTCATTGTGAATAAACATGTGATGCAACCCCAAACTGAGAAAGGCATGACTATCAAGTGTTCTGTCCCTTAATTATAAAGCCACCAAAACCTGAACAGGTGATAGCCGAAGGCTTAAGGAATTAAGAATGGATAGTGGGGAAGGAAGAGGAGTGCCACGGCTGGACATTGACTGAAATGACTGGAGTTGTAGTTTATCCTACTAACTTTTTCCAGTGTTTATTCTTACAATGAAAGGCTCACAGGAACAATGGAATAGCTGTTCCCAAACTGCATGTATGTGTGCTCACATCACGTTCATCAACTGTCGGTCATTTCCATACCCTTATTTTCTTCCCAATTATACTGTTTTGTTTTGTTTTGTTTTAAAGATAAGAAATGAGTCTTATTTGTATGGATCATCTCCATATCCCCAGAAGCTAAAGCAATTACTACAACAGAGCAAGTACTAAATACAGGGAAGTTAAATGAATGAATTCCTGCCTGGGGGAAAGCATTGCTTAAGGAAAGCCAGTCTTAGCTGCAACATCTTTAGGCAGGCTTAGTGAGAATCTGCCATGGACTTAATTGTGTTCCTCTAAAATTTATACTGAAACCCCAAACTTCAGCATGACAGTATTTGGAGATGGGGCCTTTGACAGGAAATTAGGGTTAGATGATATCATAGAGGTGGGTCCTCATGATGGTACTACAGGAGTGAGAGTGAGAAAGATGGTTCTCATCCTGCCATGTCAGGACACCAGGGAGAAGGTGACCGTCTGCCAGCTCCAGGAACGAAATTACCTAGTACCTTGATCTTAGACCCCACACAGTCTGCAGTATCCTGTTTTAGCAGTCGAAGCTAGTTAATACAGGCCTAAGACACAACTGTAAAGCACCAGTCTGTGTCAGGGCATGATTTTAGCGGTAGTTTTTTGAAGTGTAATTAAATAGGCAGAGATCAGGGTCAGCCAGGATCATGGGCATAGCTGATACAAAGGTTTATCAGCAACAGGGTACATGGCACACTGAGATATAGTCAGGAATAGAAGTCAAGGTCACATCAACAGAATAGACAAGTTGATACTTAATAAATGAAAGAAGTCAAGACTAGAGCTGCAAACTAGCACAGCTATGGAACCAGGGTCAAGAAACCATCTGTTTCTGAGTCCTCGTGCTCTGACTGGCACTTTCTCTAAAGACAGATGTATCTTTGTTTGTGGCTCATCAGTGCACAGTCATGCATTCTCTTCTGTTAGGCTCCCAAATCCCCATCAAAATACATCACCATTTGTTTGTTCCACTATCTGATTCCACCTTTTTAGATTCTTGCATCTCCCTTTGTCAATAGCCAATTTCACAAGTTTTGGACAGGACCTTATCCTTTTTATCATGTCCCATTGCAATAGGAATATTATTCTAAAATGCAAGAGGTATTTAGGTACCAGTGATTTTCAAGTATTTCCCATACATTTTAGGATAGCATATTTTGCAATTCACATATGTCCTTAATGATTTGGCATCATTTTGGCTATTCCATCTCAACCTTTCTCTTCACCCCACCTTGCATTTTATATTTCAGCAATACCCAGCTTCCTGTGACTTTCCAACCACAAGTTCTTCTGTCCTGCCTTTGGCTTTGACCTAGAATTCTCTCTATCCCCGTTGTGCTTCTAACAAACTCTTTCTTAGATGTCAGACATCATATCAAAGGTTATCTAATCTGCCCAGCTGTTTTTGATGCCTTCAGGCAAATTTAGGAGCTTAATCTTCTATAGTTCTGTTGGATTTCATTTTCAGAACACCTTATACTCATGTATAGTACTTAGTACTTAGCTCATGGTGTTATTATTGTTGGGTTGTCCTCTTGCTCATTAGACTGTCCTATGGACTGCATGTTTGTGCCTTTCCATGTACAAAAATTCAAATGTGAAACCTTAATCCTTAATGTGATAATATTTGGAGATAATGCCTTAGAGCAGTAATTAGATCATGATGGTGGAGGCAGATCATGATGGTGGAGGCTTCTGAATGGGATTAGTACCCTTTTAAGAGAGAACTGAGAGAGTTTGCTTAATTTCTTTGCTCTCCAGCATGTGAGGACCTACATGTCAGGAAGCAGGCCCTCACCCATGTCTCCTAGTGTCTTGATTTTGGACTTCTTAGCCTCCAGAGCTATGAGAACTAATGTTTGTTGTTTAAGACATCCAGTGTGTATTTTTGTTATAGCAGCCCACATTGACTAAGACAGACTAGAAACATTTTGAGGGTAGGGACAGTCTTCTTTTTAATAAGAAATGTTAGACAGTTCCCTGTTACATAGTAAACTTTCCATAAATGTGTCTTTAGTGAGTAAACTAATAAAGAATATTAATTTAGAGCCTTTATCACTCATGAATCTGATTCTCTCAGTCGCCTTTTTAATGTTATGCTTCTCTCTTCATCAGATGAATTTTGTCTAGCATGGAAAGGGAATACAATGGCATTCAATTGAGGAGGTGGCCTACATGTCACCAATGGATACTTATGGAAAGATGTTCTGGGAAAAAAAGGCGGGGTGGGGGAGAGTGTGAGATCCCTTAAATTATACTAGAGTTTTTTGTTTTTTGTTGTGTGGGGGGTTTTTTGTTGGCTGGTTTGGTTTTGGTTTTGGTTTTGGTTTTCGTTTTTTTTTTTTCTTTCCACATGGATCTCTTGTAATGGGACTATCATGTAAATATTGCTCATGAGACCTTCCAGCTCACTGTGAGTGGATAATATTCTTAGGCCACTAGGGGGCTACAGGTAATCATTCATTTTTTGGTACTTTATTTTCTTAGCTACTGCTGCATATACTAAAAAGATAGGAAGAAATCACCAAAACACATATAAGGGGAAGTTTAACAGAATCTGTACATCCTAATAAGTAACATTTTTAAGCTTGAGATTAGAGGTCAACACTATTTTGCCTTAAATCAGTCTTTAGGCAGCAATAGCAAAAGCTTTGAGATACAGAGACCTGGATTTCAGATCCATTTCTGTCACTTAGAAGTTATGTGACCTTTGGAAATAGCCTATTATATTGTGAATCTCAGTTTACTTACTCATCTGTAAATCCAGATCCTTTTGAAACTAAATGACAAAGGAGGTTAAAAGTATGAATGGATTATGTAACAAGTACTCAACAAATGTTAGCCATTCTCATTATTATTGCTTCCATACTGAGGAGTATGGAGCTATGGTCCAGGGACCAAATCAATAAAAATGTCCTAAGATTACAAAACAGATTCTCAATGTGTGTTGTTTTCTTTGTCCCATGGGTAAGCTTCTCAAATGATTAAAATGAATAAGACTTCTGTCTATCCTATACAGATACCAAGGAAAGAAGAAAGAAAAACAGCAACCAATCCACAAGAATTCACAGGGAAACAGAATTCAGAAGAGATGGAGTAGATAGGGCAGGCATGAAAAGAGAAAGAGCAGGTTGAAGCCTGGGGCTTGGTTTGCCTTAAAGGAGGAAAAGACAGTAAGGGGAATTTGGCAGTTCTTGTGGATATGCAACACATTCAGAGGTCTCACTTCTTCCCTCCATCTTCCACTAAGTCTTGGAGAATTTTCTTTGGAAATTCAGCCCTAGACTGATTCATATCTTAATCACTTCCTGTAGTTGTCTTTTCTTGTCCATTTAATTTTGAGATAGTAATTGAACAACTATAGTTTTTGTCATATACTGATTCAAGAAAGGAGTTGAGATCTTTTTAATAAATATTTTATTCCTTCATGCAATAAATGGCTAGCATACTTCATGATCTAGTACTATGTTAGAGGCAGAAGCAAAAAAGACAAGTATAGTCCCCACACATGTGGAAATTATAGCCTTTTAGTAGAGACAAAACACTATAAATAGAAATATCACAGAAATATTCAATTATTCATTCTAGTAGAGTTGTGGGAGTCAGATGGGAGGAAGTGAGAATGAACCATGAAAGAGTAAGGTGCCACAGGCACCCCTAACCCATTTCCAGCTACCCTATTTCTTACCCAGTCTTGCCAACTGCTAATCATTGTCAACTCTAATATAAAACTCTAATTTTACTCTTGAGGCAAATTTTTCCAACATATTTCTGTGAAGAACTTACGGAAAAGACACTGTTCCCAAAATGCATACCATTGATAAAGTCTTCTGGCACTCTCTGGAATGAATGAGTAGTTTTTACATAAAAATGTGATAGGGAGTCTGTGGAGACTTGCTCCTCAAAAAAGGGAGGGATCAGGTGCCTGGGTGCTCAGTGGGTTAAGCCACTGTCTTCTGCTCAGGTCATGATCTCAGGGTCCTGGGATCGAGTCCCGCATCGGGCTCTCTGCTCAACAGGGAGCCTGCTTCCTCTTCTCTCTCCCTCTGCCTGCCTCTCTGCCTTCTTGTGATCTCTCTCTGTCAAATGAATAAATAAAAAATCTAAAAAAAAAAAAAAAAAAAGGGAGGGATTTTCAGTTGTAGGATTTTTGAAATGTGGAGGAAGGTTCAACCTTTGCCAACTGATATAATCAGTTTACCATCATGCTCTGGCCCCCAAAGCACAAACACATTGGCGATCTATCTTAAATTTTGTGGTTTATAAAGAGATTATTCAAGGAGACCTCATAATAAAGTGATTAGGAGTATAGGCAATGTTGGCAGACTGCATGGGTTTGATCATGACTCTACAATTTACTGGCTATGCAATCTTGAGCAAGTCACTTAGCCTTTCTGTGCCTCCCTTCACATGCACAATAAGAAAAAGCAGAACCTACTTCATGAGGTTGTTATGAGGATTAAATGAAATACATGTAAATAGAAAAATATCCTTGTGCACCAAGAAAATGCCTTATAAACATTATGTATTTGTGTGTGCGTGTAGTGTGTTTGTATTAAGGGTAGAGAATATGTATTCAACTTATGATATTTGGGAGTATTTTTTGTTGTGTAAGAACACTATACTAGATAAGAATTTCTGCAAACAGACTTGCAGGCCTTCCTAAAAATAAAGACGGTGATTACCACAAATAACAAAATAACATCATTTTAGGATATAATTATAAATATTACATAAAATATGAAAAAAGTTGAATAATGGCTATTTTTAAAGGGGCAAATCATACAGGAAAAACAGAAAAAAAATATTGAATCTCCTTGGTTTCTGATAACCATGCAAGTGTCTATACTTAAGCAAAGCCTATTTCTAACATGGTTGTCACCAAAGCCTTTCTTCCTAGAAAAGAGTATCCTGAAATCAGGTAGATACTACACATTTTTTGATAGAAGAACAGGTAATTAAGTGTTATTCTGAATTCTCTGTATAGTCTTTGTATACTTCATGTTGAAAATTTGAGAATGGATTAAATACTTTTAAGATAAGCCTTGCTTTTTCTTCCTCCCTCAAATACATTTATAAAGATTAACATTTGTAAAACAACACTGTATAAAACACACAGACCTGGGGCGCCTGCGTGGCTCAGTGGGTTGAGCCTCTGCCTTTGGCTTGGGTCATGATAGGGTCCTGGGATCAAGCCCCGCATCAGGCTCTCTGCTGGGCAGGGAGCCTGCTTCCCCTTCTCTCTCTGCCTGCCTCTCTGCCCACTTGTGATTCTGTCTGTTAAATAAATAAATTTTTTAAAAAAGAACACACACACACAAACCTCT
Source organism: Mustela nigripes (assembly GCF_022355385.1). NCBI lineage: Eukaryota > Metazoa > Chordata > Mammalia > Carnivora > Mustelidae > Mustela > Mustela nigripes. The sequence goes on along the minus strand of NC_081558.1, from coordinate 167,420,961 downwards.
TTCCACATCCCAGTTCTGTTTTCTAAACTCTTACATCTTTATAAATTATTTTTGTTTATAAAAAGTTATGCATTTATTATCTGCTTATTTCCCAATGGCCCTGCGAGATAAACAAGTCAGATCTTAATATTCCCATTTTTCAGATCAGGAACCTGAGGTTATATAACTTTTCCAAAGTTAATAAAACTTGTGGGGTGCTTCATCACAAGTAGAGTTCAGATTTGCTCATATCAGCCCATTTTTCCTTGTATTGTATTTCATCTTTTTTTCTTTTACTTCATTCTCTATTTTATCTCTTGATATTAAGTTATATATTTAGCCCTGTCAATATCACTCTCAAAGAAATCATAAATATTAAATATTTGAGTCACAAAAAAATCTTATTAGCCATGAAGTATAGGTCTGATCACAATCTTTTTAGATTATTATCTTACCAGTAATATCATAGAATCCTAAGGTACAGAAATAATGTTTGGAAAGCATTCCTAATTCATTGGTGTTATTTATTTTACATGCTATAAAATGTCTTCTTAGCTTCTCATATGTTTAAGCATCTGTGGACTTTTTTCTACATAGAATGAACTAAAATACTGGTTCTCTGATTTTTATTCAAGGATATGGCCTTTGAGCAATCATACAGAACTGAAGTATTTCTTCTATTTCATTCATGCCAGAACACAAATTTCTCTTCATTTTATATTAAGAAAATGCAAGCTGAAATTGAGGGGGGAAATTAGCTTTGTTCTTCCTTATGTTGAATAATATTCATTTAATGGGTTCATAAACACAGGAGGTAGCTGACAGGTAATACTCCAGCTGTGAGTTTGGCCTCTGGACTTGCTGAACTGTGTAGTCATCACCCAAGAGGCCATGTGTTTACACACTGAATCTGAGAACTGATGATGTATATTCTTGGAAGACACTTGTTTTCTGCTTCTGCACTTATAATGTGGATGGGATTAGAGTAGGTTAAGGCAAGATAAAAATGAATCCCTGCACTTTATAAGATTTGAGAAGCACTAAATTGAATAATGATGGGAGGCTGGGGATTTAAGAGTTGCAGAAAGAAATGAGAATAAATTTAAATACAGGAATCTTCCTTCCCTGATCCTATTTGTTGCTCTTTTCTCCCAATTAATTCTTTGGTATCCTGCTCCAAACCCTAAACCACAGTACTTCCCTCTGTCCATGTTCTCTCAAATTTTCTTATCTTCCTGATAATTTCAGAATCCTTTAAATGCTATTTCTTTGCCTTTAGCCAAACAAGCTGCCCACTAGGAAGTGCATAAAGACCACCCAGAGCATTTCAGCAGATCTGCCCAACAGAGAGCTGATGTTGATAACTGCCAATCCCAATTTGCTTGGCTTCAGGGAACCTTTGTATTAAAAAGTGCTGTCACATATTTTTAATTTCCCTGGTGAGTCAGCTCCCTCTTCATGCTGCCCCATCAAAGAATTGGATAATATCAAGATATAAAAGAAGACATGCTGTTCTGGAATTTGTGGGCTTTTTTTTTTTTTTTTTTTTTACCTTCTTGATTCAAGAGCAAATTTGTGAACATGGGGCATTGTGTCGCATGAGCAAACGAATTAGATTAACAAAGAATTAAGAACACAATATTATATTCACAGTTAGACCACTCTCATGTAGACTGAGTTGTACATAACCATTATAATGTGATTGAATTGGGAAGATTCAAGCACTGAGGCTAAATCTGTATAATCCTTTTTGTTCTTGTTGAAGCAGTTACTTTGTATATTTGAGCATTGTCTTTTCCTCACCTACTTGATCCAAATTTATTCAAAGTCAGCAAGATTTTCTACTTCTAAAGATACTTTGGCATTTTAAGTTTTCTTTTTTTTTTAAGAAAAAAATTAAAGTCAGTCAGCATAGTAAACTAAATATAAGTCAAGTTAACTATAAATGTTTCTATTGGAGAAAAATAAATTAAAATGAATCAATGTTTTTAATATGTTTACACTAGCATCAGAGCAACTTCATGATTGATCCCTTCATTTGAACAGGATGCAGTTTGTAAAATAGCCAGTTTACAGAAGAACAAAAATAGAATGGTGCCATTTAGCCTCTCCTTGTACTTCACTACCCAATCTTTTTAGATGTGCTTTCTTGAGCTCTGCTATAATTGAGCTATTGATCTCTTCACTAACAAAATCTACTCTGACCCAGTTTTCAAGCCAATGTTGATTTTTTGTTAAATTAGAATGAGTATATCCAATCTCATTTGCCTGCATTACTATCAATTCCCTTTCTTCCCACACCAACGCTAACATGCGCACAACCAGGAGGGCTTAGAATCACTGGGAGTTAATTAAGTTTGGTCTTGGGACTTCTACATTTAACCAAAGATACAACTCATCTCTGCTGGAACTCCTACTATTAAGTTCCCTAACACAGTTTCCCTCAATTTTTATGTATCCTGAGTTATTCAAATGGACTGTCACTCTGGTTCTTGTTCTGAGTTCTTGTTGTAGAGATTCCCCTAGCTCGTAAATCCCCCCCAGAGCTGGGGTCCTTCCTTCATTTTGCCAGTCATTTTCTTGCTTAATTACAGTTCCTTTCCCTGAGTTCTAGTTCATGTTTATGGTCTTGACCAAGGATGAACCACCCAGAGATTTTGCCCCCTACTTTCTGTTCTCTGCCCAACTGGGACCACACAAAGGCAGGGTGATATACCGTCCTAAATGAACTATTAGTAGTCGTTAGAGGTCTACTCGCCTTGTTTAAATTGCTATATTATCTCAATCACAGACTGAGATTCTACTCATTTTCAGATATCTTCAGATTTTAGTATTGTAGAAATAGCTTTACAAATCCATGGTACTGAAAATTTTAAGTTGAACAGCACTCTTAAGTCTAGCATATTTTTTTTCATCAATGAATGGGAAGAAGACTATATATTAACTACACTATGATAAATAAATGTAAAAATGAGGAGGGGTGCCTAGGTAGCTCAGTCAGTTAAGTTTCCAAACCTTGATTTCCACTCAGATCATACTCCTGGGTTCTCGGATTCAGCCCTGGCTGAGGCTCCGCGCATCAGAGGGAGTCTGCTTGAGATTGTCTCCCTCAACTTCTCCCTCTGCCCTTCTGCACTCTCTGTCTCTCTCTAAATAAATACATTTTTTTTTAAATGGGGAAATGTGGGGCGCCTGGGTGGCTCAGTGGGTTAAGCCGCTGCCTTCGGCTCAGGTCATGATCTCAGGATCCTGGGATGGAGTCCCGCATCGGGCTCTCTGCTCTACAGAGAGCCTGCTTCCTCCTCTCCCTCTCTCTGCCTGCCTGTCTGCCTGCTTGTGATCTCTGTCTGTCAAATAAATAAATAAAATCTTAAAAAATAATAATAAAATAAAATAAAATGGGAAAATGTGAAAGTTTTAGCACACAATGAATTAACTAAAGAAATTTTTTTCAAACATGATGAGTGAAAATAAGTAAGTCAACTTCTATCAACCCTGTATGTTATTTAAAACAACTTCTTTTCCTTTATTCTAAAATTACTTGGCATAATGAGGATAGAGTTGTTAAATGGTGAAAGGAACATAAAATATTAAATAAATAAGAAATTAACAGTAGAGGAGTGCCTGGGGGGGCTCAGTCGGTTAAGCACCTGCCTTAGGCTCAGGTCATGATTGCAGGGTTTTGGTATTGAGCTCCACATCAGTTTCCCTGCTCACAGGGAATCTGTTTCTCCCTCTCTGTCTGCCCCTCCCTGCTGTTTGTAGTCTTTCTCTCTCAAAATAAATAAAATATTTTTTAAAAAATTAATTGTAAAATTAAAAATTTTAAGGATCTAGGACACCTGGGTGGCTCAGTGGGTTAAGCCTCTGCCTTCGGCTCAGGTCATGGTCTCAGGGTCCTGGGATCACGTCCTGCCTTGGGCTTTCTCTCAGAGAGCCTGCTTCCCCACCCCCACCCCGCCTCTGCCTGCCTCTCTGTCGACTTGTGATCTCTCTCTCTCTGTCAAATAAATAAATAAAATCTTAAAAAAAAAAAAGGTTTAAGAATCTTTAAATGATTATTGCAATGAATTTAAAGCTAAATTATGAAAATATATTTACTAAAGTCAAAGTTATTGATTCTTAAAAATGATCAAATGAAAAAAATAGTCTGGGAATTCTGTTACCACATATTACAATTTAGTAAGAAGGCAAAAAAATGATCTTAGTAAAAATGTATTGTGTTAATATAGGGAATATCCAACTAGATCAATGAAATAACAAAACAAGACATTCCAGAAATAGATATGCCATATACATGGGATCTTAAAGAATGATAAAGCTGCTATTTCAAATCAGTGGATAAAACATGGTTGATTTAATATATGGTTCTGGAACTAGATTAAACCCATTATGATTTTCCTTTTGGGGTTATAAAGGTTGTCTGCTTTCCCTGAAATATTTGGTTTTCTGAAAGAAGGTAGATGCCTGATGAAAATCATCTCCAAGAAAGAGGATGGGGATGGTGAGGGAGCTGTCTGAGAAGAAAAACTATATGCAGACCAAACTGACTCCATCACTAAATTTTATGTCTTCAGCAAATTAACCATTTTGGCTATGCTTTCAAAATTGTTGATATAAAGTTGTTTATAGTATTCTTTATACTTTAATGTTCTCTATTTATATTTATTATCTTGTTCTCATCCTTTATATGTTTTCTTCATGTTTCCTTGATTCTTTTATTTTTTTCAGACTTCAAAGCTAGACTGTCCCTATAGATCTTTGCAAGGAACCAGTTTTTTTGTTTTATTGCTCAAAACTAGTTTTGATTTGTCATTTATCAGCTTTGTCTTATATACATAAAATTTCCTTTTAAAAGACTACTTATTTATTTGTTTTACAGTGTCAGGCAGGGACAGAGGAAGAGGGAGAGAAAAACTCTCAAGCAGACTCCAGACTGAGCATGGAGCCTGATGTGGAGCTCGATCCCATGATCTTGAGATTATGACTTGAGTGGAAACCAAGAGTTAGACACTTAACCAACTGAGCCATCCAGGGTCCCTATAATTGTCCTTTTATCTATTATTTATATTTCCTTCTTTTTAGAGTTATATGAGATAACATCTAATGAATATTGCCCCTCTATATTAATTTTCTCTATTAGAGCTTACTCATCTTTGCATTGGTTTTTGTGTGCATGTGTTTCTTTTCTGTTTTCTTTTTTTGCTTCTTGTGCAGTTGGAGTTCTTCAAATATTTATAATTTGAGTTTATCTATACAATTGCATATAGATACATAGATAAATATATTTGGTATTAGTGGTATTAATAGCCTATGCATATGTCACTGGTTCTGCATGTACATGTAGCATCTGATCAATGTATTGCAATGGCAGCTCTGCTGGATTTACGCATGACCATTTCCAGTTTCAGAATTATTTTCATAGCTCTGTTTGTGGCTTTATATCTGAAAATGGGAACAATCAGCTCTTCATTAGCCTTTAAATAGTAATTGGATCAACTTTCATTAACACCTTTATTATCCCTGGCTCTACTGCAGGGATCTTGGAAATTAGGCTCTATAGTTCTGGGGGGAAAAAAACAAACATTTAAAAAAATTTACTATTTTAATTGTATATGGTAAATAATTCTTCCTATGCATTGGGTTTTAGCATCATTTTGATCCTATCTATATCTTCTTTTCCAAAAATAGCTCACAGATGGAGTCAGTTGGTAACTTCCCAGTATGTTGGTATTGCTAAGTATTTATTTACTAGTTGTTCTATTTATAATTTTTGCTCTAAATATTTGTCAATTTGGTGGGATTTTGGAGAAAGAAGCAAACCACTTTGCATTTGATACTTCCTGTTTTGTGTAACTATAGAATCATACCATGATTGAGAGTAGTGGTTCTCAAATTTCAGTCTGTGTTGAAATCACCTGAGTTTCTGGTTTGATTAGTAGGAGGCTTGGGAATCTGCATGTCCAGCAAGTTCCTGAGTGAGGCCAATGCTGCTGGTCAAGGAGCCGCATTTTGAGCATCCTGAGTGTTCCTGCAAATAGGTCTAAAAATATTTTTTTCCACAAATCAAACTGCTGAAATGAGGATTTTCTCCTTATGAATTATTTGATTGAAATATTCATTTTCAGATGAGGAAAATTAGAGTCATTGAAATTGAGGGACTAGAACAAAGCTGACTGGTTGACTCAGGAACACCAGAGTAAGACATTTAATCCAGTAGTTAAATTAAGTGACCAGTTTTCTTTTTTAAAATACAGGGCTTTGTGATAAATAAGTGTTTGAACATTCCACTTAGGAAGGCAGTCTTGAATTTTAGTAGATGATGCTTGGGAGTCTGAAATCAGTGCTGTCTTCTAACATCCAAGTGACAATTCTGTTTGTTGGTACAGCCATTTTTCCATTTGGTCTCAGAGGCACCACTGCAAACTTGTAGTGTTGGCATAGTTAAACAGTAAGTTTAATGGTTATCAACTATTATCAACTTCCTCTTGTTCTTTTGATCCTTTGGCTTTTTTCCTTCTCCACTTCAGAAAAGATTTCCTTATAATTTCTGTTCAGGTCACAGGACTTGTCCTTTTTCACTGCTGTCACTTAATTGACAGCTTAAACTAGATTATATTTAAATATTACACACACACTACTTATCATTAAGTTATAATTGCAGTGAAATTTAAGCTAGAATCAATATTAAGTGTTCACCCAAACCATTGCATTCAAGTTGATTAATGATTGCAATTGACTGATGTGAATTAAGAATGGCAGCACATTTAAAAGCATTACAATGATCAGCTACATTTAATTTTCACAGCAATATCCTCTTAGAATGTTTCACATGTTAATGGTTTTAGAGTTCAGAATTTTATACTAGGTTCTAGAAATAGCAGTCAGAAATTTAGTATAATACTGTTCTCTCCATTGTTTAAAATATCTAAATACAAGAAACAAGTCCTCTAATTTACAATGAATATTTTGGCTTTTTTAACTCAATTACAGAAGTATTTTCTCATATCTACAAATTTATTCCTGAAGTGAGTTGTCAGATAATGATGCTTCATGAGACTATACATAAGAAGAAAGGAATATACATGGGGTATGTTAAGGTTCCCATATTTCAAATGTTCAGGGAAAAGTTCAGGTTTTACTAAACTTGTCCATAAATAAAATCAAAAGACAATAATTTATTACCATGCTTTCAAATTTGGGTAGCATGTAACTTGTCTAATAAATAGAGACCAAGGATGAGTGCCTCAAGACTTGAAACTTAAATCACAAGGTGATATACTGCTCTGTGTGTATATGACATTTGGAATTACATTTGTTCTTCCTTTCTCAAATACTAACAGAAAGGTTGCTTACTTGATTAGTGTAGGTAAATTAAATTTATTTTTGTATTTATAGTGAATTCAACAGATTCTCAAGGGAAAAAATAAAAATAATCCAATTTCTATCTTAAAATGAAATTAGATTGAAAAATCAATACATTGAACATATAACCAAAATTTTATCCCTAGAGTTTTATTTTTGTTTTGTTTTCTTTCTCTCTCTCCCTCTCTTTGTTTTTTCCTGACGTTTCCAGAGTTGAAAAGAATTCTGGTTTCTTAGCTAACTTGTTTTGGCTTTCATCATATCAAAAATGGAAAATAGCCAGTTGTGGAGAAAATGTTGATGGTTTTGCAAGGTAAAGGAATGTAGTTTAAAGCTTAGCTATGTATAGAGTCAGCCTCTTCTTCTGCCAAAATGAATAAACCTCTCAGTGAACCTATGAAGTTCATCTTGAAGTTCATGGTGAAGTCAACAGAACATTTAAATACAAAGAGACAGCAGAGTAGAAGTAAACAGATTTCTACCAATCGCAAGATACAGTGGAACATTATTAATTTTAACCCACAGAATTAAGATCTTATAATGTCAGTTTAAGTGTACTCTTGGTGTGTGGAAGTGGGGGGGGGAGTGGAATATGTTTGCTAGTGGAAAATATTCCCTGGATATTTAAAATATTTATATAGCACACTTTCTGGCTTAGATGGAAGAAATCAAACTCTTTTCAAATTCTTAATATAACATCAATCTGTATTTGAGAAATTAGGTAATCTTATTCTTCATCAATTAAAAACAGTTGAAGATGGTATCCTACAGATGGCTTCATCAAAGTTCTATATATTCAAAGCTTAAAAATGTCAATATTTTATACTTATTTAATTATCTGTCTTCAAACGTATTTTTGAAAATATATTAAAACTAATGATATTTTATTCAAGAAATATTTTTGGAAAATTTTGTTTTTTGAAATCGTATTATTTTTCTTATTGGCTTCTGTGATTAAAAAACTAAATTTATTCTCTCTATATAATAAGATGTATTAAAATTTTAAATGTATTTTATATATGGTAAGAAGTATAATAGTTACTTATTGGTTCTGCATATTGTTTCTTTTGTATATCTATAGTTTTAGGCTATAGAATTTTAGAATAGAGTTATCCTATAGTAATTTGTCATTAAAAGGACTTTTGTTGATATGTGCTTCTTTCTGCCTGATTAGAGAGAGAGTTACAACAATACAAATCTTATTGATAGGAGAATGAGATTCTACTTTTAAACTTGAATATAAGTTGTAGTATAAATCCACTTTTAAAACTAAGATATTATTCATTAATTATAAAAATAAGTTCAAAGAGGAAAATATAAAGATGAGAAAAATTCTCCATAATCCACAAAAGAGATATTTTAACATGAGAATTATTTTAACATTATTTATTAGTCTTAAAATATGTATACCCTTCAGTAGACTCTCTATTTAAAATGGGAGTTTTCAGACATGTATTATGATATAAGCACCTAATAAAATGTTGAGAAAACTTGAAAAAGTAAAATAAAATTTATAAATAAAATTAAAACATTTACTACAACATAGCAGAAAACTTGTTAGGAAGTTAAACACTTCCATTTAAAATTGGAAACTGCAAAAGATAAATAACTGCATTTGCATTTTACACTTGTTTTTGCCAATCACATTAGTATTTTACCAGACAGTTATCTGCAAAAAGATATGGTACCTAAATTACATTCTCTCACCCACAGCTTCAAGAAATGGAAGACATTTAGATAGAAATACAAAGGAAAGGATAATACTGCAGAAACAAAGAGCTGTTTGCAAAATAACTAAGCAGGGGACCCAGTGACTCGAGTGTGTATCCTCCACTTGGTGCTCTCTTATGTTTGGTGCAGTCTGAACCCAAAGAAACCTGCCTTCAGAGTCATCTTGGGAGCTTTGGAGTCTTTGCGTACTCTGCAAGGCTGTCAGTTCCCAGCGTTGTCAGAGCTCAGCCAAATTTCACAATTGGGTGCCACATGGTAGTGTTTCTAATGTATTTTTTCCTGAATATAAGTGCCAAGTTAAATTCTCAAAAATGGAGTTACAATTCTCACAATACGCACATACACATTATTAAAACTTGCTTGATACAGTAATGTTCTTAACTTGGGAAATAATATCTGAAGATACTTAAGCTATTAATTATGACTGAAATTATGTTTCCATTTGATGATAAAATACATATACACATGCTAAACCTAATTTAAGTAACAATATTATAATAACCCATTCTTTTACTAACTCACTATAACTAATACAAGTATTTTAGGAATTATTTCTTATCATCTGTTATACTCACATTCTCCATGGCAAGTATTGAGATGTGTTTTGCATCTAATCACGATGAAATCGTTTATGTAGACCAGAGTATTGATTATTTGTAAGTACACTAGTATTGTGTTTTTTTTTTGATGATTATTATCATTAAAATCATTTCCTTCTCTTTACTTATGGACTACAAATTACTCTTATTCATGAAAAAAGAAAATTGCTTTCTAGGATGCATTAATATTTCAATGTCACTATAGCAAGATAAAATGGTCTCATATTAATAACAACATGATGTCCTTTCTTGGGTTTAAATAACAAGTACTTTTAGATTGCAATACGTTTAGTGACTTTTTGTTTAGTAGCATGTATTCCTTTTGCATTGTTTATTTTCTGCAGTGGTATTTTGCTGATTCAAATTATATTTATAAAATAACATTTAAACCTTAAGAATTAGGGCACGCAGATGGTGCATTTGGTTAAGACTCCAAGTCTTGGTTTTGGCTCAGGTGGTAGTCTTATGGGTTCCAAGATCAAGCTGGGAGTCAAGCTCTGCACTCAGGACTCAACATGGAGTCTGCTTAAGAGTTTCCCTCCCTCTCCCTCTGCCCCTCCACCATCTCTTTCTCTCTCTCTCAAAAAAATAAATAAATCTTTAAAAAAATAAACCTTAAGAATTTCTTAGGGCTAAAAATTAGATTTCTTTGTCATAGGTTTTAGGAGTGTTGGAAATACCTTCCTATTCCATACAGCAAAAATAAAATTTGCTAGTCCCAGTAATATTATAGGCCTCAGAGATTTTCAACCAAAAATTGAGTTTAGTTATATTATTGGTTGTATGATGACTCAAATTAAATTCAAATATTCCAGAATGGTAGGCTAATGACATACAGTTGTTTATTTTAGCTGCAAAAAGATAATCAAACCATAAGAGACACTTAACCTCAGGAAACAAATTGAGGTTTGCTGGCAGGGTGGGAGAGTGATGGACATTGGGGAGGGTATGTGCTATGGCGAGTAATAATAATATGCTATGAAACATAATATATTACATGAATAATTATATTAGTAATACAATATTACTATTACCATTATTATTATTATGGTGAGTGCTATGAATTGTGTAAGAGTCATGATTCACAGATCTGTACCCCTTAAAACAAACAATACATTATATGCTAAATAAATAAAATATAAATCACTACCAAAAAAAAGGATAATCAATAACTGAGAGTTCCTTAATTACAGTGATTTGGGAAAAAAAAAAAACAGCATGAATTTTTTCTAAAGTTAGTTGAATCTTCAAAGCATTTTTCCCTGTGAGGCAAAGCATTTTCTACCACAATGTTTTTTATATCATCCAAAGAGGCAAGTGGAATACATGAAAATTGAGACAACATTTGTTAAGAGACAATAAATCATGCTCAGAAAAAGAAAGGATAGATCTATTGTTTGAGGAAGAAAGAGTACTGTTAATAAGTGAGAGAAAGTAGAAAGAACTTTGTAACAAATTTTACTTCCCTTTCTTTCAGTTAAAAAAAAAAAATAGAAAAAGCAGAATAAATAAAGCAGATGTATAAGTTGAGTGAGGAAAGTATAAGAACACGTGTAATTGTTTAAATGAAATAAGGACACTAAACTCAGAAAATATATCCAACAATGTCAAATGAATTCATAGATGTAATTTCAGAACACCTGTCAGTAATCCTAACAAACTCATAATAAAAGGAAAATATGCCATAAGACTAATGATGGGTAAATGCTTTCTAAATGAAGGGAAGAATAGAAGCCAGAAATGACAGGTAGATTCTAAGAAAATTCTAGAATAGAATATGTTTCAGAAAGTTTCATTAGCATAACTTTAGAGCTGTGATTTCAGAGGAAGGAAAAATATGAGATATTCAAGATTCAATGGGATGTCATTAAAATGAATATGGAATTGTTGCCTAAAGCTAAAGACATGCAGACTCCACTGAGAAATCAATGAAGTTTACTAAATCTGCATAGATGTGAAGATTTTCATCTAACCATATCAGATTAAAGAATACCAAGTGAATAACATGCAGACTTGAGGACCCTTATTTATAAAAAAGAGGTATCAGAGTGTTTATGGCTGGAGAAAACTGTATGTATACTATCCCTCAATCCCATTCTTTGTCTTCAATCTTGGGTAAACAATGTCAACGTGCTAAGAAGTTGGGATTTTAACAATCACAAATTATCATCTTAATAGCCTCAGTTTGCCTGAGTTGAGAGCATTTCTTCCAGAATTGGCAAATTATCTTTCAATCCCCACAATGTTTTAAAGTTAAGTATAAAAATAAAGTAAATTCAAAGGACTAATTTAGTGGTTAAGAGATTTGTAGTTGTCAGAATTAATCCCACTAGGTAATCTTTCTGCTTTTTAATTTGAATTAAAAAATACTTACTGGATTTGTGATTTTGTCAGCCAAAGAGTATAAGATATTTGAATGAGTTTGTAAATGACACTGGGCTCTTGAAGAGATTTGGATTAACAATATGTATGCTTCTAATATGTGAATTTTTAAGCATTTGGAAGGATTTTCTTGCTAGCCTTATAAACTAACCCAGTTCAGCACTTCTAGTTGCTATTATGATTTTGGATATGTTTAAGTTTAAATGCAATAAAAAATGTTTATGGATATTTGATGAATCTAAGTAAATACATGAGACTAATTCTTTTGAAAGGGAGTTTAGTTTGTTCAACAAATTAATATATTATTAATATGAAATAGTAAAAATAATTGTTCCTATTTTGCTATATCCAAACACAGAAAAATAAAATATATAATTTAAGGGACATCTGTGTGGCTCAGTTGTTAAGCATCTGCCTTCAGTTCTGGTCATGATCTCTGGGTCCTGGGATCAAGTCCTGCATCAAGCTCTTAGCTCAGTGGGGAGTCTGCTTCTTCCTCTGGCTATCTCTTTCTCTCTGATAAATAAATAAATAAAATCTTAAATACACACACACACACACACACACATAATTTAAGTTTTTCCCACCTTCTTTGGAATTATAATTGACAAATAAAATTGTAAGATAATTAAGGTGGAATGGGATGATAAAGTGGCACATGAGATGATATGATATACATAGACACTGGGAAAAGATTCCCTCCATGTAGTTAATTAACACATCTACCGTCTCAGATATTTACCTTTTGTGTGTGTGTGAGAATATGTAAATTTTATTCTCTTAACAAGTTTCAATCACACAAAACAGTGTTATCAACTGTAGTTAGTAATTACACAATAGATTCTCAAAACGTATTCATCTTATAACTGAAAGTTTGTACCATTTTACCAGCTTTTTCCTATTTCCCCCACTGCCCAACCCCTGACAACCACTTTTCTACTCTGTTTCTATGAGTTTACTTTTTTCTTTTTCTTTTTTTTTAGATTCTGAATTATAAGTTACACCATATGGTATTTTCTTTTCTCTATTCATCTTACTTTACTTAGCATAGGGTTTTCCTATTTCACTGATGTCACAAATAACAGGATTTCCCTCTTTTTTTAAAGTTGAGTATATACAGATATATCATATATATATATATATGAGATAAATATATGCATACATATATAAAGTATACTATATATGTCAGATTTTCTTAACCTATTTATCCACCAGGAGAAATTTGCTTGTTTCTTTACATTGGCTACTGTGAGTAATACTGCTATAAACACGGGAATACAGGTATCTCTTTGAGATAATCATTAACTTCTTTTGGATTTATATAGACAGAAGTAGAATTGCTGGATCACATGGTAATTCTACTTTTGATTTTTTGATTAACCACTGTACTGTTTTCCATAGTGGCTGTACCAATTTATATTCCCACCAATGGTGCATGAGGATTCCTTTATCTTCACATCCTCACCAGTGTTTGCTATCTCTTCTCTTTTTGGTAATAACCTTAACAAGTGTGAGGTGATATCTCATTATGGTTTTAATCTTCATTTCTTTGATGATCTCATGTTGGGCACCTTTTCAAGTACCTGTTAAATATCTGTGTGTCTTCCTTGGAAAATGTCTATTAAGGTCCTTTTCCATTTTTTGCTTAGGTTATTTTATTTTTTGCTTATTGAATTGCATGAGTTCCTTGTATATTTTGGATATTAACCACTTAGCAGATATGGCTTGCAATTACTTTCTCTTATTCCATAGGTTGCCTTTTTATTTTGATAATGGTTTCTTTTGCTGTGTGGAAGCTTTTCAGTTTAATACAATTCCACTTGTTTATTTTTGTTTCTGTTGCCTTCCTTTTGATGTCAAATTCAAAAAGTCATTGCCAAAATCAATGTTAACAAGATTATCCCCTTTATTTTCTTCAAAGAGTTTCATGGTTTTAGGTCTTACATTCAAGTCTTTAACTCATTTTGAGTTGATTTTTGTGTATGGTTAAGATAAAATATGTAATTTGAACTTAAGAATTTAAAGTATGAGATCCTGAATTTTTAATTTAATAAATTAATGTTAATTTATGGCCTGGGTAACTATTAATACTTTTCTTTGCACCTGAAGACATTTTTAGGCCTATAGACGTTCATGCAGAAAGAATGCCTTAGAATTCTGCTTCATAATTGCTATCATACCATAAACAAAGTATCTGACAATTTAACAGTCATACAAAATGACACAACCATTTTCAGACATTGAAAAACAAGTCTCATGAGCTGTAATCCCTGAGAGAAGAGAGCTGTGTCTACAATACCCTAGCTCATTGCCAGTAGAGTTTCCAGGAGAAAGCCAGGTAGTCTTACTGAGTTGAGGATACAGAAATTAAACTTTCAGAATATCTAGACAGCTAGAATTTATGAGACAGAATTCAAGGACTAGAAGAATGGCACATAAACAGGTCATTGAAGAATCTAAGATGGAGACGCTCAAGGCATTTGTTGAGTTGATGTGTGAATGCTGAAGGAGACTCCCATAGTCCAAGCAAGAATCACTGATTAACAATACTGCTCAAAGCTCACATAAACTATAAATAAGTTGTGTTGCTACTGGCTGCAGTAAGAAGACCTTGTAATATAAGGAATGTTGGGTAGGGTTTTGATAGACATGTCATAACTTAGCATTTGGGGTTACATTAGTCCCAGAGATCAAATCTATGTATAATCTGTCAAAACAAAACTTGGTGTTTTGAGTTTTCATGGATCAAACTCCCAGAAGCCACTTATCTTTGTATCAGAACCAAATCCGACCTTCTTTAAAGGAATTCAATAAGATCCAGAAACAACAGAAAATTTAAAATTGTCCAATGCTTCATGAAACATTAACAAACATGTAAAGAAGCAGGAGGATATAAACCAAAGCAGGAGATAAATCAATATTAGAAACAGACCCTCAAAATAATGGGGATGATAAAAATTTATGGAAAAGTTTGTTAAAACGTCTATTATAAATAATAATGAACAATATCTATACAGTCCTGAAAGAAATAAAGAAAAGTTACAGATGGGTCAACTGAAAACTCTCTCCTTACCTAAATTATTTTACCTAGATGGAAGTGAAGTGAAGATTTTTTTTTTTTAATACCAAGAAGAATGAAAAAAAAAAAAAACCTTAAAATTTAAAGGAAGTTATTCAAATAGAAGAAAAATGATACCAGAAAGAAAGTCATGTCTACAAAAAGAAATAAATAATCTCAGAGATGGAAAATATGTGGGTATATATAAAAGAACTTTTTGCATTTTTAATCTATTTAAAGGGTAACTGACAGTTTAAATAAATAATACCAGTGTATTGAGGGTTTATAACATATCATTTATTAATTATATTAATTATAAGACATGACAGAAATGATGGGTAAAGGAAAATTAATGTATAGATCTTTTAAGTCCCCATCCCATATATGGAGCAGTATATTATTATTTAAAGATAGATAATAATAAATTAAACATGCATATTAAATTCTAGGTCAATCATTAAAAAGATGAATAAAACAAAGATGTGTAGTTAATAAGTCAATAGGGGACATAAATGAAATCAGAATATGATTCAATTAATCCAGAAGAAGTAGAAAAAATTGAAAAAATATTAAAGATTAGAAATAAATGGAAAGAATATCAAGATTTTTATAATTGGAGATATTATCAGATGGAATAAAAAAATAAAGCCCACATATATGTTTCCTAAAAGAAACACACTTTGGCTCTGTTATTCTGAAATCGTGAAATGCAGAAAAGTATTCAGAGTATTGATGAGTGGGTTCAGTGACTCAGTTTGTTCTCAAGAGATGTTTTATGAAATACTTTTTGGGTCTCATTATGCTCAAACTTTTTATTAATGATTTGGGTGAATATATAAAAAACAAAATGAAACGAAGAAAATGTGGTACCACAATGCGAAGCTGCTTACCTAAAGCCAGTAGGCTATAAATATCTTAGAATCTGCATTGCAAAAATTAATATATACTGAATGTAACATGGTATACTGAATCAAATCCTGAGAAAGAAAAAGATCTTAGTGGAAAATGGTGATATCCGAATAAAATCTGTAGTTTAGTTAATAGTGTTATATCAATGTTAATTTCAGGGTTATATAAGATAAATGAACCATGATAAATGAATGTTTAATGATAGATGAACCATGGTTGTGTAAGAAGTCAGCATTAAAAAAGTGCAGTGTAGGGATGCCTGAGTGGCTTAGTAGTTAAGTTAGTTAAGTGTCTCACTCTTAGTTTTGGCTCAGGTCATAATCTCACAGGTTGTGAAATTGAGCCCCACATCAGTCTCGGTGCTCAACAGAGTTTACTTGAGATTCTTTCCCTCTGCCCCTCCCCCCTTGCACACACATACATTCTCTCTCTCTCAAATAAAAATAAATTTTTAAAAGAAAGTGTAGTATAGGGCATATGACAACTCTGTATTGTATTAACCACTCTCTATAAATTTAACTTAATTCAAAATAAAAAGGTCTAAAAAAATAATATCCTTCAGTGAAGTATAGTGACATGTAAAACATTTAGGAGAATGGTTATTTTACAATACAGAAGTAAATTTTCCTTGGAAAAGGAGCAAATAAATGGACAAATTGGTAAAGGTAATTGAGTACTATGTACTCAGTGTTTAAGTAGATTATTACATTTTATTTTCATGATAACCATTACCACTAACATATTACTCTCATCATTTTACAGAGAAAATTCAATCAATTGATCAGAGCTAGTAAATTCCAAATCTAGGATAGAAAACTAAGTTTGTACAACTCTAAAGACCAGGATTTTTCCCACAATGCTATGGTAGCCTCCAGTACTAAAATTTTAACTTTCTTGTACACTAATATTAAGTTGTATTTTTATTTTACACTAACTTTCATTTGGATGTTAGAAAGTAAAGTGTATTGGGAGGATAGTCAGAATTATAAGGAAGTCAAGAAACAATAAGGCTTAGCCCAAACATTTTTTCAAAAGGTAGATATATGAATAGATGATACTATTATCAGTAAGCAGGGGTTTTTATTCCTTCAGAAGGAATCCCTACAGGTTTTATGGGAATGGTGAATATTTCATTTTAAGGGAAATATGCTCTAGCATGAGATCATTTAGTAATAAAACAAACTTTTATTTGAAAGCTTGTCAGTGGTGTTATTTAAGTAGAGGCAAAATGTCTTCCTGTGGGGGTGCCTATCATTCTAAGAAGAAATAATTTAGGCAAAGACATAGTGACATTAGTGATTTGAAATGCACTGAATATTTGGGAAATAGAAAATACTAATAGCAGGATTGCACGTCCCAGTAACAATGGAAATTGCTCAAGGATCTTGCTGTCATAATGAAAAACTGAGAAATATATTATCATTCTAATTAAATTTTGTTATCATGATTGGAGTGCTATTAGATCCACTTAGTCATTAAGTAGTCACAAAAATAGTAAATCAAAATAATTCTAGCCAGCGACAAAATTTGATGATAGTTGGAAAAATCCAAATTAAGAATTAATATCAGCAATTTCTCTTGCAAAACAAGAAAGGATGAAAAAATGCAATTAAAATTAAGCACTTATTGTGGTGTTTGGGTGTCTTAGTCGGTTAAGCATCTACCTTGGGCTCAGGTCATGGTGCCGGGGTCTTGGGCTTGAGCCCCACATTGGGCTTCCTTCTCAGCTGGCAGTCTGCTTCTCTCTCTTCCCCTGTCCCTCCCTTTGCTCCTCTCTTATTCACTCACTCTCTCTCAAATAAATAAAATCTCTTTTAAAAATTAAGTACTTATTAGACACTAAGTATTATTTTTGATTTATTTTATGCAATTTATGAATTCTGTTTTAAAAGAGTAAAGTTCAAGTCATAAGTCTGGGAGAAACACATGCATTTACTAAAACAATTCTACCTCACCATCCTCTTTCAATTCCATTTCACTTCTGGCCCAAAGTCATACTATGATTCTATGATACTATAATTGGTTGAGCCAAAATGGGTACCAAATAAAAACATTTTCTTAGGAAAACCACTCAGACTACAGGGAAGCAACACTATTTGGTTCATCTAACATTGAGTTATTTTCAGTAACTCACTCCAGTAGCTTAAAACTCTGATCTCTCATATCATCAAGGGGATGCAATCCTCTAAGTCTTTATCATAACTGACCATTACTATAAATGAAGGGTCTGAAAGAAAGTTTTGATAAGGGATGCTGGGAAGAAAGTTGATGTTGCTGGATGGTTGAATGTGAATCCATGGGTGGAAAGGATGGACAAGGGACAGAAGAGACCTGAGGGGCATACATGTAAATTGCCTTAAATATTGTCCTTGAATATTTCATTTATTACTTTTCAGTTATCTATATGACAGCTGAAATTATAATCTTGTGTGTTGACATTATTCTTAAGGAAAATACAAATATTATGGCCCTTAATTCTTCCCTGGGATGAACTGGATATGTGATTATTGGGTGTTCACACTATATTTATAAAAGATAAATTCAGTAACTAGAAGTTATATTTTTTAGGAGGTGTTTTTTAAATAAGGGTTAATTCTTGACTAGTTTTATTTATAATTAAACTGAAAAATGTCACAAATTTTCCTTTTAAAATGAATACACATATTCAAGTAATCATAGTAGTAGATTGAGATTAATAGAGGTCTAGTTGTGGTCTTTATTATACCCGTGATGGTTAATTTTATGTCTCAAATTGGCTCGGCTTTGATGCTTGGATGTTTGGTCAAATAGCAGTGGAGATTTTGCTGAGAAGATGTTTTTTAAATGTGATAAACATTTATATTAGTGTACTTTGAGTAAAGCCAATTAGTTTCCACAATGTGAGTGGGCCTTAAACACTCATTTGAAGGCCTTTAAAAAAAAAAAAACTGAGGGGAAGGAGAGAGGAGCAAAATGGGTAAAAGGGAGTGAGAGATATATGCTTCCATCATGGAATTAATAACTCACTGGAATCAAAGGTCTAGCATAGAGAATATAGTCAGTGGTATTGTAATAGTGTTGTATGGTGACAGATGGTAGCTACACTTGTGGTGAACATAACATAGTGAATAGATTTGACTAATCACAGTGCTATATGCCTTAAACTAATGTAACACTGTGTGCTGTGTGTCAACTATACTCAAATTAAGAAAAAAAAAGGAAAGGGAAAAAAAAAGACCAAGATCCCCCCAAGAAGAAAGAATTCTGCCTTGAGCCTTTGAGTTTGATACTGCGACATCAACTTCTCCCTGAATCTCCAGTCTGCTATCTTGCCCTGCAGATTTTGAACTTGCCAGTCCCTACAATTGCATAATCCAATTCCTTAAAATATCTATCTCAATAGGTGATAGATAGATAGATAGATAGATAGAAGATAAATACATGATAGATATAGATAGATCAATTTGAGGAAATCTGATTAATATAATACATCTACTAGAAAATATATCATTGGTTTTGTTGTGTCCATTGCTTTGACCAATGGCATGCATATTATCATGGTACAAACAGCAGGGATACAGTGAGCCTGAAAATATGTCCTGAGTGATCAACAAATACAATCTGTGAACAAATGTCTTTTTAGTATGTGACAAACATAAACACTTTTTGTCTTTAGTCTTTACAGAAATACTGATTTCCATTCTATATGATATAACTCCTTGTGGTTTTTGTTCTGATTCTTAATTTTCACCCCAGGGCACTGCAGCCTAAGAAAACTGTTGTTTTGGGTTTATCACTAATAACAGTCTCCATAGCAGAATTTAAACAATTTGTAATCTTGGACTCTATATCTTTCATTTAACAGACAAAAGAACCATTTCCAGAGCTTTAATTTTCAAACACAAATAAATAAAGGGGCAAAAACAAATGCACCCCACTCTCTTACAGATATAAAACATACAAAGAACACACACACACACAGTTTTAGGGTAGTAGATGTCTCAGCATGAGTCTTATGCAAATAGAATACTCCAAAAAATATGTAATATTTTCAATGCATTTACTTATATAAAAATAAGTCAAGCAAATAATAAAAATGTAAATCTCTACATAGAAGCCTAAAAGCAAATGTAAAGTCCACTTTACCGTCCAAACCATTTCCTCATATTACTCCCTAGAGATATTCCCATTAGAAAACTTTAGTATAACATTCTAGGAAAATATATGTATACAGATGATCTTCAGCATATGATGGTTCATCTTAACAATTTTTCAATTTCAATTTACAATTTAGTGATATGCTATGGGACACTCATGGTGCTGGGCAGCAACAGTGAGCCACAGCTCCTAGTCAACCAGAAAGAAATTGAAGATGACACAAAGAAATAGAAAAACATTCTATGCTCCTGGACTGGAAGAACAAATATTGTTAAAATGTCCATACTACCCAAAGCAATCTACATATTTAATGCAGTCACTATCAAAATACCACCAGCATTTTTCACAAAGCTAGAACACACAATCCTAAAATTTGTACAGAACCACAAAATACCCCAAAGAGCCAAAGCAATTTTGGAAAAGCAAAGCTAAAGTCACAATTTTGGACGTTGAGCAATTTTACAAACCTGTAGTCATCAAGACAGTATGGTACTGGCACAAAAACAGACACAGATCAATGGAACTGAATAGAGAACCCAGAAATGGACTCACAACTATTTAGTCAACTGATCTTCAACAAAGCAGGAAAGAATATCCAATGGAAAAAAGACAGTCTCTTCAATAGATAGTGTTGGGAAAACTGGACAGCAACGTTGAAAAGAATGAAACCGGACAACTTCCTTACTCCATATGCAAAAATAAATTCAAAATACTGAGAGATCTAAATGTGAGACAGGAAACCATCAAAATCCTAGAGTAGAACACAAGCAACAACCTTTTTGACATCGCCTGAAGCAAATTCTTACTAGACACACCTCTGGAGACAAGGGAAACAAAAGTAAAAATGAACTATTGGGACTTCTTCAAGATAAAAAGTTTCTGCACTGAAAAAGAAATAACAAAACTAAAAGGCAACCTACAGAATGTGAGAAGATATTTGCAAATGCTGTATCCAATAAAGG
This sequence comes from Mustela nigripes, assembly GCF_022355385.1. NCBI lineage: Eukaryota > Metazoa > Chordata > Mammalia > Carnivora > Mustelidae > Mustela > Mustela nigripes. The sequence goes on along the minus strand of NC_081558.1, from coordinate 167,399,839 downwards.
TCTAGTATCCAAAATCTATAAAGAACTTATCAAATGCAACACCCCCAAAACAAATAATCTCATTAAAAAATTGGCTGAAGACCTAAATAGACATTTTTCCAAAGAAAACTTCCACATGTCCAACAGACACATGAAAAAATGCTCACCATCACTCCTCATCAGGGAAATATAAATCAAAACTATAATGAGATACCACTTCACACAGATCAGAGTAGCTAAAAGTTATAATACAAGACATAACAGATGTTAGGGAGGATGTAGAGAAAGGGGAACACTTTTATACAAACTGGGAATACAAACTGGCACAGTCACTCTGAAAAACAGTATAGAAGTTCCTCAAAAAGTTAAAAATAGAGGTACCCTATGACCCAGTAATTGCACTACTATGTATTTACACAAAGGATACAAAAATACTGATTCAAAAGGACACATGCAACCCAATGTTTATAGCAGCATTATCAACAATAGCTAAATTATGGAAAGAGCCCAAATGTCCACCAAGTGATGAACTGATAAAGAAGAAATGGTGTGTCTGCAATGGAATATTATTCAGCCATGAAAAAGAAGAAAATCTTTCATTTGCAAGAACATGGATGGACCTAGGGAGTATTATACTAAAAGAAACACGTCAGTCAGAGAAAGATAAATGATTTCATTCACATTGGAATTTAAGAAAAGAAACAGATGAACATAGGGGAAAGGAGTTAAAATGAGAGGGAGGCAAACCATAATATACTCTTAACTATTGAGAACAAAGTAAGGGTTGTTAGTGGGGAGGTGGGTGGAGAATGGGCTAAAAGGGGTGATGGGTATTAAGAAGGACACTTGATGAGCACTGAATGTTGTATGTAAGGGAGGAATCACCAAATTCTATGTCTGAAACAGTATTACACTATATGTTATCTAACAAGAATTTAAATAAAAATTTGAAATAACAACCCAAAAAAGACTATATGCTTTCAGAAATATCTTTAAACATTTTTTTCATAAATTATGGAATGAGTATTTAGCATTGATATCAGCATTCCTGTGGCAAAGCAGTATGAATGAGATTACAGCCAAGAAATGTATTGAGTTAGCCTTCTAGCATTGTTTAAATTGTTCTTAGTTAAATCTAACTTCCAACTTCATTATTGTTGAGGTAAGCTCTCTCCATACACATTGTTAAAATAGTAAGTTGGACAAGGTTTGTAAAGTAGCAGTATCTGCCTCAAATCTTTCAGGGCATACAGTTGAATAGTGGGTCAGAGCATCCATACTTTGGTTTGTGTTTTATTCCTGTTGTTATTGTGGTTATCACAGTCATGTTCTCCAGCCAATATAAAAAGCCTACTTCAAATTAATCCCCTTGGCCACTGTTATCTCCCTCTAAATGAGATCTTCAGACCAAAATCCTAGCTATGTAGTATTTGTGGATAAAGCTATTTTGGACATCTGGATTTTTCGTCAAGTGAGGGCTTTAAGGTAAAACTATTTTTAAACATTCTGCCAAACACTTAAAAATCTAGTCCCAAAGTCACTCTTTCATTTCTAAAGATACTTACAATACCAGTTATCTTTGTTAAGATTAAAAAAAAAAAAAAATGAAGTTTATGTTCCTTTTCCTCTACAAATGAAAACAACCCAAATTTTACCTTAAAATTTATGTATGGTGAAGAAAACAAAACTTTATGCAAAATATCATGTGTATAATAGTGCATATTGTCTAGGCTGAGACAGTTCTCACAAAGCCAAATGGATTCCCTAGGCTGTCCTTTCCTGGATGGAGAGGTCTACAGGCATCTTGCAGAGGAGCTAAGGAAACAGACCATTTTGCCAATTACCACTTTCCATGCTTCATTTAAGTACTACCAGATTTAATAAAGGAATCTGGTTATTCTCTAAATTGAGATGTAAAAACAGTAATTATACCTTACATTAAAACCCCTGATAAGTTGAATATCAAAAGTATGACCCTTTCTTTGCATTCTCCAATGTTTCCTTTCCAAAACATATATTACTTTTCAAATTGAAACACACAACACCACACAAATATTTTAAAGTGTTTCTTAAGTGGTATGTCCCATGGTTAATAAACAATTCTAAGAACATTTCCTTTTGCCAGGTAAACAGATATAGGAATATCTAATAAGCACAATCACATTTTGATTTTGATAATAAATTTAGTCACATACTCCTTTAGTTCAAAACTAGAAAAGGAAACAGTAATTTTATTTTTATTTTTAAAATGTTCAGATAATAGAGGTTATTACTCTAGAAGACATACTACTGTTCCCTTTACTTCTACAGGTATGTATAAACTTGATTATTTAAGACAGATTAATATATGTGGGAAAAAAAGTAATATTTAAAACATTTCTTGCAGGTTAAAAAAACAAAAAAGTTTTTTTGAACAAATTAACATACAACGTTACATTAGTTTCAGGTGTACACAGAATGATTCCATAAGTCTATATGTTATACTATGCTCATCACAAATTTAGATACCATCTGTTCACCATACAACACTGTGACAATAACATTGACTATATTACCTATGCTGTATCTTTTATTCCTGTGACTTACTCCATAAATACAAGTCTGTCTGTCCTATATCCTCACCCCTCTCTCATCTGGCAATCATCAGTTCTCTGTACTTATAAGTCTGATTCTCCTCTTGTTTGCTTATTTATTCATTTCTTTTGGTTTTTAGATTCCCTATATAAATGAAACCATATAATATTTGTCTTTCTCAGTCTGACTTATTTCACTTAGTATAATACCTGCTAGGTCCATCCATGTTGTCATGAATGGCATGATCTCATCCTTTTATCTCTACATAATATTTATATTATTTATTTGTCTTTTGATGGACACTTAGGTCCGTATCTTGGGTACTATAAATAATGCTGCAATGAACATAGGGGTGTACATATCTTTTTGAATTACTGTGCACAGGTTGTTGGCTTTTTGTTTTTTATTTTTTTAAAGATTTTATTTATTTATTTGACAGACAGAGATTACAAGTAGGCAGAGAGGCAGGCAGAGAGAGAGGAGGAAACAGGCTCCCCATGCAGCAGAGACTCCAATGTGGGACTTGATCCCAGGACCCTGGGATCATGACCTGAGCCAAAGGCAGAGGCTTTAAATCATTAAGCCACTCAGGTGCCCATTTTTTTGTTTTTGTTTTGTTTTGGTTTGGTTTGGTTTGGTTTGGTTAAATACCCAGTAGTGGAGTTATTAAATTGTATGTTATTTCTACTTTCAATTTTTTGAGGAACTTCCAGAGTTCCAGTTTTCCACAGTGGCTGTACCAATTTGCATTCTCACCAATAATGAACAAAAGTCCCCTTTTCTTCAAATCCTCATCAACACTTATTATATATCAATGTTAGAAATAACATTGTTAGTTTTGGGGAATGGTGTGAGGTGATATTTCACTGTGGTTTTGATATGCACTTTCCTAATGATGAGTGATATTGAGCATCTTTTCACATGTCTATTGGTCATCAGTATGTCTTCTTTGGAAAATGTCTATTCAGGTCCTCCGTCTGTCCATTTTTAATCATAGTGTGTGTGTGTGTGTGTGTGTGTTGAGTTGTACAAGTTCTTCATATATTTTGGATATTGACCCTTAATAGGATGTATCATTTGCAAAGATCTTCTCTCATTCTGTAGGCTGCTTTTTTGTTTTGTTGGTGGATATTCCATACTCATAAATTAGAAAAGTTAATATTGTTAAAATGTCCATACTACCCAAAGCAATTTACAGATTCAATGAAATCCCTGTCAAAACACCAACAGCATTTTTTTTTGTAGAATTAAAAGAAACAATACTGAAATTTGTATGGAACCACTAAAGTCCCCAAATAGCCAAAGAAATCTTGAGAAAGAAGAACAAAACTGGAGGTATTATAATTCCAGATTTCACGATGTACTACAAAGCTGTAGTAATTAAAACAGTAAGGTACTGGCACAAAAAGTAGACACACAGATCAATGGAACCAAAAGGAAAATAGAGAGCCCTGAAATTAACCCACTTCATGACAAAAGAGATAAGAATATCCAATGGGGGAAAGACAGTGTCTTTTTTTTTTCCAATTAACACATAATGTATTATGTGCCCCAAGAATATAGGTCTGTGAATCATCAGGCTTTCGAATTTCACAGCACTCACCATAGCACATACCATCTCCAATGTCCATAACCCAGCCAACCTCTCTCAATCCCCCTCCCCCCAAGCAACTCTCAGTTTGTTTTGTGAGATTAAGAGTCTCTTATGGTTTGAAAGACAGTCTTTAATAATGGTGCTGGGAAAACTGTATAGGTACATGCAAAAGAATAAAACTGGACCACTTTCTAACACCATAAACAAAAATAAACTCAAAATTATTAGAGCCCTAAATATGAACTCTGGAATTATAAAAATCCTAGAAAAAATGCAGGCAGTAATTTCTCTGACATTGGCCATAGGAACATTTTTCTAGCTATGTCTCCTGAGGCAAGGGAAACAAAACATAAATAAACTATTAGGACTACATCAAAATAGAAAGCTTTTTTACAGCAAAGAATATTCCTTATCCAGTTCTTATGTGTTCTTGAACTTTTTGAATGCTATACATTCTGTATAAAATTTAACAGATAAAATACATATTAACGGTACACTTTTCTTTTCCAAAGACTTTATATCTGAAAGGGGAATACAAGACATTCAAAGAAATGACATTTTACAAAAAAGCTTGATCTTTCATGACATGTCATCTAACTCTCATAGTGGGTGTAATTTACCAGATTGGTTTGAAGGCATTTCAGGAAAGTACAGAAACCATAGTCTGCATTACTGATAGATTTATCTGAGTACTTGATAGTCCATTAGCAGAATTATTCATCTTAGAGCAAGCAGACCAATATCCACACAGTGCTCCAAACACACAACCAATTTGAAAAACAACCAGAGAGCCGTTATTTACTTAGGGTCCTCTATGACCACATAAGTAATGCTTCAGCTTCCCACTTCTAACAAGATTGTATTTATTACTTTAAAAAGATTGCTACTTTTGTTTTTGTCTTTGAATAGATGAATGTCACATATCCATTAATTAGAAGACTGCTAAAGAATATCCAGTTCAGTGAAAAAGGGTAGAGGTGGGGGAAGAAGAGCTCTACTACAAACAAGAATATCTGAACTGAAGAACCAAAATTGCCTGAAAAGTCTTAGATGTTATTGTTATGTATCTTAAATTACAATATTCTTTTTTTTTTTAATTTGACAGAGAGAAATCACAAGTAGATGGAGAGGCAGCCAGAGAGAGAGAGAGAGAGAGAGAGAGAGGGAAGCAGGCTCCCTGCTGAGCAGATAGCCTGATGCGGGACTCGCTCCCAGGACCCTGAGATCATGACCTGAGCCGAAGGCAGTGGCTTAACCCATTGAGCCACTCAGGCACCCCAAATTACAATATTCTTAAAATCTCTGTGCCTCCTTTTTTCCTGCTCCCTTACCCTCTAATTTCCCTGGTAAGGCTCAATCTTTCGTTTCTATAATATCCCATCATCACACTCCAGGATCAGGTATTCCTACAAATACATTTAGTTTTTCCATGACTTATTTTGTGTTAAGAGAGAAAGTGTTTTTTTTTTCTTTTTCAGGCTCAGTGGTGACTAAATTCTAAAAAAAAAATGATATAAGTATCTTCAAATTTCATTTTTAGCTTTTGAATTCAATTTTCTAAATAATTCATAACTATCCATTTTTATATTAGTGATCTAATCAGCTTCGTTTGCAAATTAATAATCCATAGCTCTGTATCTTGTAACCTCATACTACAGGTAGTTATGGACTCACTCCCCACATTCCCTCTTCAAGTAACTACAAATAGTTATCAATAGAACCCTGGGAGGTGGGGGTGGGAGAAGGGGGGTGGGGTTATGGACACTGGGGAGGGTATGTGCTATGGTGAGTGCTGTGAAGTGTGTAAACCTGGCGATTCACAGACCTGTACCCCTGGGGATAAAAATATATTATATGTTTATAAAAAATAAAAAAAATTAAATTAAAATTAAATTAAAATTTAAATTAAAAAAAAAAAAAAAGAACCCTGGGGTGCTGGGTTGCACAATTCCAATAGGTTCACTCATGTAAGCTATGTGAATGACACCTCCGGGAGTTTTGAGAGGCACAGTTGTTCATATGGACCGCAATGGTAATATGCCTTCTGGAATTATGCACTGAAGTAACATGGCAAGATCCATCACATTTTTTAAATTATCTGTTCTTTTGTTTCCTTTATATATTCTGTGCCAGTAAATCCACTCCTAACCTCCAGGCTACCTAAATGAGAGTAAACCCTCTTTGTGTTTCAATCACTGATTTAAAAGTTGTCATGTCTGTGAACCTACCTGATGAAGTTGAAGTTGGTATGTCCTCCTCTGTGTCCTCATGGACATTTGTTCTAAGAGGTCAGCATTCCCTCTATTGCTCTGTGTGTGTGCATGAGTGTGTGTGTGTGTGTGTGTGTGTGTGTGTTTGCCTTTCCCACTTGATAATGAGATGTTTAAGAACAGGGAGCATGGCTTGTTAATAATCTTTGAATAAGTACATTATAGTACCTGCTCCACAATCAGGTTTGAAATTGTTTGCTGAAATGATTTCAATAAGCTAGAATACTTAGACAACTCAAGAAAGTACTTCCAAAAACCTATTAAGTTTTAGGGCTAAATGACAAACAAATACCCCAAAACACCTACCTAAAATTTTGTATTTAAAAATCATTCTAACTTCAAAAAAAGTCAAACTCCTTCTTGTACAATACCAAATACAGAATCACCAGACTGATAAACAGTTTTCCTGAAGCAATGCCTTGCTATTTCCCTGCTTGATTATTCCTCCCGTGGTCACAGCAATGCAAAACTAAACCCACAAAACTTAAATGTTTCTCTTCTTCAGTAAGCCTTCCAAAGCCTAGGCCTGCTTCTTGTCATACAAGTTAAAACCTGTGCATGAGATTTTCAGAACATTACCTTGAAGACTCAAAAAGAAAAGAAAAAAGTTACCTTCCACCAAATACAGATATTGGCTCCTGTTTACACAGTTGTCTATGATCAGCTATAGGTCAGGCAGCTGCCAGGGTCCTACCTTACATAGGAAATTCATCATGGTAAAAGCAAATAGATCAGGTGACAGGCCATCTTTAAAATAAATCATATGCGGGGCACCTGGGTGGTTCAGTGGGTTGAGCCTTTGCCTTTGGCTCGGGTCATGATCTCGGGGTCCTGGGATTGAGCCCCGCACCGGGCTCTCTGCTCAGCGGGGAACCTGCTTTCTCCTCTTGTGATCTCTGTCAAATACATAGATAAAATCTTTTTAAAAATAAATAAATAAATAAATCATATCCTGGAGCATGTTTAGAGTAGCTCTAAGAAAAAATATGCCAAGACAAATAGCTAATGGATCTTTAATTATTAGAAATCCAGGAAGATCTTTGAAGTACTATTTAATGACCCTTTTTGTCAGCTCCCTCCATAAAATTGATACATGGAGAAATGTATACAATAAAGAGAAAGCCAGACCTGAGATGTAGGTAGACAGGTTTTATTTAACAGATATTTGTTGAGAACCTATTATACACCAGGCTGTATTATAGAACTAGAGTTAAAAGTGAAGAAAATAGACAAAATCTTGTCCTTCATGGAGCTTATAGTCAAGTAGGAAAAGAAATTAACCCTGGAGAAATCGATTGGGGCTTTACATTATGTGAAATTTTATTCCGTTGATGTCAACCACAGTCCCATCTTTATAACAGAAGTTTGTGTTTATCTTACTCTAAGGAGTTGTCAACAAGGACTAGCAGAGGTGCCCATGCTTCCTGGCACAACACTGTATCTGGCTCCGTAGTTCCAACTGCCGCCTCATCATGTGACAGCATGTGATGGAAGTGCCAATAGATTCCGGTAGTTTGTGTACACTGTGAAAGCCAATTTCAACATTTAGAAGCCGATCTGGCACAAGATCCTTCCCTAAAGACCCCTTCTAACATCTGAACATGCAGTTTTCTAGATGCCTGCCCCTTTTCACACTATAAACACAAGCTTTCTGTCAAACGCTGCTGTTAAATAATCAGCATCTTTCCCCAGCCAACACTTACTAGTATAGCAGAACAACAAATCTCCCAACACTGATTACTAGCCAAACCATTTCCCAAGAAAACAGGATGTTAACCCTTAGAATTCATTAACTATCTCTCTCTCTCTCTCTCTTTTTTTTTTTTTTTAAGATTTTACCTTTTTATTTGACACAGAGAGAGAGATGACAAGTAGGCAGAGAGAAGGGGTGAAGATGACCCTTCGCTGAGCAGAGAGCCCAATACAGGGCTTGATCTCAGGACCCTGAGATCATGACTTGAGCCAAAGGCAGAGGCTTTAACCCACTGAGCCACCCAGGTGCCCCCATTTTTTTTTTTATTTAATAACATTCATAACAAAAACCATATTGAAATTGCTTCAGGGTCTGTTTCTGCATATGCAAACCAAAGAGAAAAAAAGATGTTTTTCAAGAAAGTGTGAGCTAAATAATTTAACTGTTTCTGAAGACATTGAAAGGTTCACTTACATAAGTAAGATACAGTAAACAAAAATGATTACAAAGTACCAAAAACCTGGTTAATGTTCCATAAGTTTGCATGACTGCTTAAATTTGCTGTGTCTCAGAATCTCTTGTTACCTACTTCTGGAACATAGCTAGGACTAGAGATACAATTATCTTGATCTTCCTAGAAAATGTTCTTCCTCTTATTGCATCTTAATATCTCAGACTAACACTATTAGAAATATAATACAAGCCATAAATGAATTTTTAAATATGCTAATAGCCACAATAAAAATAGTAACAGATAAAACTAATTTTGAAATGTATCTTATTTGGGGCGCCTGGGTGGCTCAGTGGGTTAAGCCGCTGCCTTTGGCTCAGGTCATGATCTCAGGGTCCTGGGATCGAGTCCCGCATGGGGCTCTCTGCTCAGCAGGGAACCTGCTTCCCACTCTCTCTCTCTGCCTGCCTCTCTATCTACTTGTGATTTCTCTCTGTCAAATAAATAAATAAAATCTTTAAAAAAAAAAAAAAGAAATGTATCTTATTTAACCCAATCTATCCAAAATGTCATCATTTAAATGAGCATTCATTATTAAAAAAATCATTAATGAGTTTTCTTTTCTTTTTTATATTACCTTTCAAATTCTGAGGCCAATTTTATGCAAATAGCACATTTAAATTCAGACTAGCCACATTTTAAGTTCTCAATAGTCCCGTGTTACTGGGGGCTACAATATTAGATAGCACAGACTTATGGGGTGAGACTCTATCTGTGTCACTGTTTGGCACTATGTACTGGACAAATTTGTGTGCATCTCAGGGACTAAAAATAACGTATTATTATGGCAGGAGATGTTTGTAAACTAATATATAATTTAGAAGCACATCATGTGGGAATTTATCACCTCATCCCACAGTGTTTCAAATTATTGATTCACATTCCAACAGTAAACAATTGACTCCTTGTTTGTCGAGGAAGCCTAGAATTCATTAACACCAAGAGTTCAATGGGAAAAAGACATTTAAAACATCAATACTTCTCAAATTCCTTTCCTCTTTTATGCAAACTTAAAAAGACCTGAGGCAACTTATGTTTGAGTTTTAGAACCTCAATTCTCATTAAGAACTACAGATGGGGCGCCTGGGTGGCTCAGTGGGTTAAAGCCTCTGCCTTCAGCTCAGGTCATGGTCCCAGGGTCCTGGGATCAAGCCCCGCATCAGGCTCTGTGCTCCCTGGGGATCCTGCTTCCTCCTCTCTCTCTGTCTGCCTCTCTGCTTTCTTGTGATCTCTGTCTGTCAAATAAATAAATAAAATCTTAAAAAAAAAAAAAAAAGAACCTCAGATGAAGTAAAATAACAAAGGAATAGTCAACTGTTTCAGAATTACAGTTCCTCAAGGCAGATGTGTCAAGTTTGGGGCCTTCCTGTCTAAAATTCAAGATTTATCCTTCCCGAAAACTTTCCCCTGGAAAAATTACTTTTGCTTTCTCTTATGTGCAATCAAAATGCCCTCACCCTCATCATCCCGTGGTTCTAAATGATTAGTCATAAGTAGATTTCGTGCCTCTTGCTCATGCTTGCTCATGCAGAGTTCCGGTTTCCTGCAAATTCTCCTTTAAAACTTCTTTCATGAATCACAAGTTACGCTTCATTGCTGCTCAAAACCAGCATGTAGCTTCTGTCATGCTCTTCCTCAAGTTCAGCTTCCCTCTTGGGTATCTTGCTTTCTTTAATAGGCTGTTTGAAGGTGACTTGCTCTTTCAGTGGGCCTTTCTATAGGATATATTTAGCAGTTTAATTTAGCAGCATATTTAGTGTTATGATTGCTGTATCCTCCAGCAATCAACTAGGCAAAAACTCCTCCACCATAGCTGTATTGGTAATTTATGTTGCCAAAACTTCTTAACAATTCAGAGAAAACTATATTCTCTTTAGTGGTTTTGGCCCTAAGGTGATGCTGACTATGCTTTGTGTCTATTATAGTTCCTGTCAAAATGGCTAGTTGAACTTCTGCTCACAGCTTATCAATAGTGGGTCAGATCAGTTTCCGGGGGCCAAACCTGTTATCACCGACTCCCCTGTTTGCCATTTCCTGAGAAACCAGTCTATGTCCTACCATACCCTGCTTACTCTGTCGGTGCCCACAAAGGAGGCAAACTTAAAGTAGGCCATTAATATTTTGAATGAATAAATAAATGTTTTACCTTTCATAATTCCATTTTTATATTGTCTATATATTGCAGTATTTATTTAAAATGTGAGAGTTGAAGTATTTTTTTAAATATTATTTCACATAAGTGGTTTGAAGATTTGCTTTTTTAATAGAAGCAGTTTTATTATTTGTTCTATAAAAGTAATAAAATTCATTGTAAAAAAATAAATCAAACTATAAGGATTTCTATAATATTTCTTGCAGACCATAATGGTGAAAATTTCTGCAGTAGTTTGTTTCAAAAAATCCTTTCAAAATTCTTTGTGCTTTCTCTTTCTTACAAAGATTGTATGATACATGTTGTATAGCATACCTTTTAATATACTTGTATAAAGGAGTTATAATATCTACCTTTATGTTTTTATTAATATTCCATTATATATATATATATGTATACCATTAATTATCAACCAACTCCTATTGGTGAATAACTTGTTCCTAATTATTTCTCATTAAAATCTTACTGTAAATGATACATTTTTATATAAGTCGCAAATTGTTGCAATTTTAACAAAATGTTAAAATAATACATAGATTTTTGTCATTCAAAATGGCAAGTTTAGAGTATGTGTTTATCCCTATTGATATCTTAGAAAACTCAGTCTTAAAAATAACAATAAAAAAAGAGTAGGGGTGCCGTCAATAAATTTTAAGAAGTAAGTATTTGAGTAATATTATATATATATGTTTTTAATGAATACTTTGGGTGGTTATGTCTTAGTATGGACACATATAGATCTATCTAATTCTGTTCAATGACTTCATAGTATTCCATTCTATACATCTAACCTATCTCCTAATAACTGACTTTGAAAATATTTTTATTTTATAGCCTATTAAACAACACAATATCTTGATTTATATATATATATATATATACACACACATGTAGCTTTGGTAAATATATATTTGTATATTAATTATATATTTATATATTAAATATTATTGATGATATTAATATTATTATATTATAAATGACATAATAATATTATTTATATATTAAATATTAAATCATGTATTAAATATATATTTACATATTGATTAATATAATATTAAAGAACACAATATCTTGATTTATATATATTTATAAATATATATATAAGTCATCAAAATAAATCCAATAAATCAAATACATATATATATATAGCTTTAGTAAACATAACTATAGTTTATACACTTAGCAATACAACTGTTACATCAAAGACATGTTTTTTCATTTGTAATGTATATCACAAATATGTTTAAAAATACTTAAACACTAGCCAAAAACATGAGTGCTTATTTCTTTATACCTGAAAATTGAGAAAAAAAAATCATTTTTTTTATATTTGCCAGATGGGTAGGTGGTAAATCACATCTCATTCTCACTTTGGTTTGCATTTCTTGATGTGGGACTACTATGCTACATTTTAAACTTCTTTCCCTAGTTTTTAAAATATTACATATGCCAATATTTGTATTACTTAATTTTAATTTTGTAAATTCTTTTTTTTTTTTTTTTAGGTTTTATTTACTTTTTTGTGAGAGAGAGCACAAGCAGTGGGAACCGCAGGCAGAGGGAGAAGCAAGCTCTCCACTGAGCAAGGAGCTTGATGCACACTGGATCCCAGGACTCTGGGATCATACCCTAAGCTGAAGGTAGACACTTAACAATCTGAGCCACCCAGGCATCCCTAATTTTGCAAATTCTTGAAGTTCAAATACTGATGTCATACTAAATTAACTCTTTTGTGATTTGCTTTATTTTATCAGTATTTTTTGGTGAAATTCAAACATGAACTATTCATCATGGTAGTTTATTAATTTCCCTGTGTCATTCTGTCCCATTGTTGTGTATATTACATTTGCCTTAATCTATCCCCTTGTTTTACATTTGGATTGTTTCTAGTTTTTTAACTATAAGAAATTACTCTGATGTCAAAATTCTTCTGTTTCCTGGTGAAGGTATGTAAGTATTTTACTACATATATATATCCAGAAGTAAATAACTGGGTCTTTATAGAAGCACATTTTTAACAATTTTATATTTTATTAAAAAACCAATTTTACAGTTGATTGAAAGGAATACAAATTGGTTGTAACAAATAGCCATAACTATTTTCTGACTTTAGTTTTTTCCAATTAAGTGATTGAAATGGCTTGTCACTACTTTTTTAAAAATTATCATTTAAATACAGTTGACATATAATACTGTATTAGTTTCAGGGATACAACATGTGATTAGACAATTCCATACATTACACAATGCTCACCAAATTAATTGCAGCCACTCTCTGTCAATATACAACATTATTGCAGTATTATTGACTATATTTCCTATGTTGTACTTTTCATCTTTGTGACTAATTTATTTTATAACTGGAAGTTAGTACTTCTCAATACCTTTATTATTTCACCCATTCCTCACCCCCTCCTCTCTGGCAACCACCAATCTGTTCTCTGTATCTGTCTGCTTCTGGCTTGTTTGTTTTTGTTATTTGTTTATTTGTTTTGTTTTTTAGAGTCCACATATAAGTAAATCATATGATATTTATCATACTTATTTCAACTAGCATAATACCCTCTAGATCCATCCATGTTGTTGCAAATGGCAAGAGTTCATTCTTTTTATGGCTGTGTAGTATTCCGTTGCATTTTTATCCTACATCTTCCTTATCTACTCATCTATCAACGGACATTTATGCTGCATCCATATTTTGGCTATTGTAAAAATGCTGCAATGAACATAAAGGTGCACATATCTTTTTGAATTAGTGTTTTCAGGCTTTATTTGGTTAAATACCCAATAGTACAATTACTGAGTCACATGGTATTTTTATTTCTAATTTTTTGAGGAAACTTCAGACTGTTTTCCACAATGGCTGTGCCAGTTTATATTCCCACCAACAATGTACAAGTGTTCCCTTTTCTCCATAGCCTCACAGACACTTGTTTTTCTTGTCTTACTGATATTAGTGATTCTGACTGGTATGAAGTGATAGTTCATTGTGGCTTTGATGTATATTTCCTGGATGATGAGTGATGCTGAGCATCTTTTCACATGTCTGTTGGCCAACTGTATGTCTTCTTTAGAAAATGTCTATTTAAGCCCCTTATCCATTTTTAATCAGATTATTTTCCTCCTTTTTGGTGTTGGATGTTGTAAATTCTTACACATTTTGGGTATTAAGCTCACTATCAGATCATCTTTTGCAGATATGTTATTTTGTTCAGTAAGTTGCATTTTTTGTTTGGTTGATAATTTTCTTTATTCATAGGCTTTTTATTTTGTGCAGTTCCAATGGTTTATTTTTGTTTTGGTTTCCCTTGCCTTAGGAGACATACCTATAAATATATTGCTAAGACCGATATTTGAGATTACTCCCTGTGTTTTCTCCTAGACATTTTATAGTTTCAGGTCTCACATTTAGATCTTTATTTTTTTTTTATTGTGTTATGTTAGTCCATTTTGAGTTTATTTTTTGTATCATGTAAGAAAGTGATCCAGTTTTATTCTATTGTATAGAGTTGTGCAGTTTTCCCAGCACCATTTTTGAAAAAACTGTCTTTTCCTCATTGTATATTTTTGCATCCCTTGTTGTAGATTAATTGTACATGTAAGCAAAAGCTTATTTTTGAGCTATCATCTTCTATTGATCTATGTTTCTATTTTTCGTCAGTACCATACTACTTTGATTACTATAGCTTTGCAGTATGTCTTGAAATTTTAGGATTGTGATATTTCCAGCTTTGTTTTTCTCTCTTAGGATTACTTTGGCTATTTTAGAATCTTTTGTGATTCCCTAAAAAATTTAGGATTATTTGTTCTAGTTCTGTGAAAAATTCTGCTGGTATTTTGAAAGGGATTACATTGAATCTGTAGATTGCTTTGGTGGTATGGACATTTTAACAATATTAATTCTTCCAATCCATGAGCATAGTGTGTCTTTCCATTTGTTTGTGCCATCTTCAATTTCTTTCATTAATGTCTTATAGTTTTTAGAGTACAAGTTTTTCACGTGCTTGGTTAAATTGATTACTAGGTATTTTGTTCTTTCAGGTGCAATTTTAAATGAGATTTCTTTCTTAATTTCTCTTTCTCCTAACTCCTTATTAGTGTATGGAAATGCAAGAAATTTCTTTATACTAATTTTGTATCCTGCAACTTTACTAATGAATTTATTAGTTTTAGTGGTATTTTGGTAGAGTCTGTAGGGTTTTCTGCATATAGCATCATATCATCTGCAAATAGTGACAGTTTTATTTTTTCCTTACCAATTTGGATGCCTTTTTTTTTTTTTCCTTGTCTGATGGCTGCATATTTTTTGGTGGAGTTTGGGGGCAGAAATCACAACATATCAACCCACCATGGGCCTTCACAATGCTTTAAAGACTCAGATTGCCCTGCTCTGCACTAGTTCTACGTTGGCTACTTCTAGGAAATGCCGCTTTTCATATTTTGTCAAAGTATTTTGCATTGTTAAATTGATTTTTTAAATGTACATTCTGTATATTGGCTTACTGATAATTATATGTGGCAAATGCCTTCTCTGATTAAGTTATCTTTCACTTATTTCTATTTGTGGAAAAATAATATAATCAGTGTTATTACTGTTTTACTTTTTGTTCTCTATTTTACTTCAAACCATTATGATATTATTTCTCACAAAGAAGTATTTACTTCATAGGGAGCATGTTAAGAAATAAAAATCCTGTTCATTGTTCTATGTGGGTAAGCAGTGTCCAAGTACCATTATTGGATAGATCATCTTATACTCTAGTTTCTTTTCAGATCACATAAATCTTGGCCCTTACACTAAAGATCATCTTTTGCCACTGATCTCATTGTTCTCATACTGAATCTCCTAATTTTTGTATTAATTTGTTGATAAAGTTCTATTTAATTCATTCTTGTTTTTTTCTGTTTGTTGTCACTTGTCAATATCCATCTTAGATAATTTGTTTTATGACGTTTGCAATTTGATATCCCTGTGCCAGTACCATCCTATGTTTTTAAATTTAGTTTTATTATGATTTTTAAATTTGTTAGGGCAATGTCATTTTAATCTTTTGCTTCAAGAATATTTTGGCTCTTACATGGCCTCTGCTAACTCTATAATTACTTTAGTATTAGTGTGTCAAGAGCCATAAAATTATTTTGGAATTTTGATTAGAATTTAATTGGAACTATCAAATTATAAATCAAGTAAGAAGAATTAATATATTTACTAATGCATCATATCTCCCATGAATGTAGATATATGCCTTCATAGTTTTAGCTCTTTTGTAATTTTACTCATAAACATATAACATGTTATTTGTTAGTTTTGAAATTTTTTAATTTCTTTTTACATCTTTTATGATTATTAAATTTTATAGAAAGTGTTTCAAATTTCTAAAATTATTGAAGTTTTTGTTTATATTTTAATTTAACTAAAATTTAATTTTTCAAATTAAATGTAAATATTTTCTTTGGGTAACCATGCATGTTTTCAGTAATTTACTTGATAACATTTGGATTGTTTTTTATAAAAGTTCTCTGCTATTTTAATGAATTTAAGTGAAAAAGAATTAATAACCAATTTTTGAGCATTTACTATGTTTTGAACAATGAATTTATTACTTGATTCACTTGGTTAAAATTCCCCAAAATAAAAGTAATTATTTACTTTTTAAATGGAATGACAGGAGATAACAGAAGCAAGATAAGTTAAAGAACTAGTAAAATATTAAACTAATAGTGTGTGGGATAGCCAGAATATTAAATCCAAATCAGTTTGATTTCAAAATCCGTGCCCCCATCACATGGTATAATGAACATATTAGCAAAATTATAACATATACTATTAAAATTCTCTGATTTACAAGTGATATAACACAAAATGAATTTGGAACTCCTTGAATTTTATGAATTCAATATTAGATTTGATGAATCCTTGTGAAGTAAGAAATAGATGTGATAATGAACACGTTGTTTTCTTGTCTGATTTCAGGAGAATTTTGATACTGTACACAGAACATTTCTATGTTGTCTTCTAAACTGTGATAGTGAAGGATAATTTTCTATGAAGTATTTTTGTTAAGTATTGGAATTAAGGGTTTGTAACCTAAATACTGCATTGCAACTAAAGACTTCTGCATTCCTTTTTTTTAATATAATAGGAAATTCAAGTGAGAATAAATTATTTTAATACAATAACAAGGAAAGAAATTATTTTCAACTAATCATATATGATGATAAAAAGCTGAAACAAACTATTAGATTTAATTTAGTGTCATTAAATTTAAATACAGTTAAAATTCTTTCTTTTTCATTTAATAGCAACTCAAGAAAGTCACCATACATGTCATTAAATAAGATTAGATAAGATATACAGGATATACCACAAGAATGAATCAATGTTGCCATAAACTTCTCTTGGGAAGTTCCTTGTTTTTGGCTAATGTGATTTGTCATCTGTAACACTAAGTTACTTTTCTTGCTAAAGCTTATGGTCAGACATGAAAAATTACTTAAAAGATAAATGACTTGTCAAATTTCTTATTAGGTAAATCCCAGGGGATACAATTATTCACTGAAGTAAATGTTTGACAATAATAAAAATAATACCACAAAATTTTTTCACAATTTCACAAAAACCAGAATGCTAAAGAATAACATCTTATACAACAATGGTGAACAGTATAGTACCAACACTCAGTACTCCATAAAGGGGGAGTTTTATTCCACTGGCATCAGAAAGCTCTGATATAAAACAACTCTATGTGCCTTAATAATTTCTTGGCACAGAGCAGTAGTTCTTTGCCATCTGTACAGCAAACCAATGCTATATAAATCAAGCATCACAAATTCAAATGCCTGTGGGTCCTGGCCTATAACATAAATGAGGAAGCAGCCAGGTGTGAGACAAAGGAGGCAACTGAACCTCTTGCACACTTCAGAATGCCCTGTTTAAGGGGCTGCCACTGTTCAGCCAGCGCAGATGGTTATCATGCTGAAATGTGGGTCTACTGCTGTCAGAACTTGTCAATCTTCAAGAGAAGTTGTGAACCTGAAATTTTAATAAAATGTTATATTTTGAAAATGTTCTGCTGAACAAATACAGACATCCTTAGGCATTACAATATTTATATATACTATATAATATGGTAAGGCATATATGCATAATGTAGTATATATAATATTACTTTATATATATTTTAGTACTTATGCAGCCTATAGGTGTATTATATTTCAAATATAAATTATTTACATAAGAACAGGGAGTAGAGAAAAAGAATATAAGAGGAGAGAGAGAAAAGTACTTTTTGGTAGAGGAATTGGCCTCAAGGACTTAATATTTGTTGCAAAAAATAACAAGGAAAAACAAGAACAAAAGTTTTGGTAGAAGACTTATTAACAGATAAAAATGGGATACTTGAAATTATATTTTGGTGGATTTCACAGTTTAATAATTCTGGCTTACTGACTTACTGGGATATTTTTTTTTTTTCTTGGACAGATTGGCTTTGATCACCTAAGAATTTCCTTATTTGTAAAATGAGAATGATTACTACAATTTCATTGGATTTATGAGATTACTAGAATGAAATGTTATAAATATCTAAAAATAACAACAAACATGTCTGCTACAGAAGATAAACTTTATGGTTGTCAGTTTATCTTTCTCTTCCTTTTCTTGTTTGCTATTACTTAGAATATGGCTGGGATTATGAAAGGTTGTTCGCAAGAGGAAATAGGAATAAAAAATTTAGGTTGTACTAAAGGAGGAATAAGACATTAGGAGAGTTAGCAAGCCAAAATTCATATTTAATGATATTGTTATTTTCTCCTGAACAGTCATTCAAATAAAGAAAGAAGAAACAGACTTACGAATAAGTTCAGTGGTAACTCTCTGGACAATAGCAGTGAAGACAGGAGACAGAAGAATTGGTGTGAATTTTGCATATTTCAGAAACTTATTTCAAGCTTATGGTGCTGTTTCCATTAAGCTAAAATAAAATACATCTTAAACACTTTTTTATTTGTTTATTTTTTCTACATCCTGGAATATATACCTTAGGTGAAATACCAAAAAGTTACAAGATAGCATATGAGATTACATGAGTATTCATAACAAACATACAACTACGAAGTTCTACTTTCTGGCTTTGAGGCGCCTCTACCTTAAACAAGGCTTCATCTTGCTGGTCGACTGGCAGGGACTCCCAGGACTTGGTTTCACTTTGCACGTACTTCAATTATAATTCAACCAATGATCAACATGTCTATATAGCCCCTTTCCTTGGCTGAGGCGCTGTGGACCAAGCACTTTGTTTGGTTTAATGTTTACTCTTTAATGCTATGCATGGAGTCAGCAAAGTGCAGACTAAAGAAATACTGTTAAATAGGTTTATGTCCGTAAAATGTACGTGACTTCTATTTTTCATTGTGGAGAGAGAAAAATATGTATTGAGAAATTCAAAAGGCTGTAAATATTGAAAATTGGACACATTTATCTTGGAAGATTGAATTATTTATTAAAGAATATTGGGGGAAAATTCACCACAGTTTATGAATGTCTTACACCCAGGTTCTATCATGTTTCTGTATATCTTGTGAAGCACTTACTGTCTTTGTTCTGACAATATTTTCAAGAATGTATACCAAACAGCTTTGGAAGATAGACATAGTATCTCCTGCTAGTCAAAGGACAAGTTTGTGATTATGAAGCAAAATAGTTGTCAGGAGATATCAAATTTGTGATTATGAAGCAAAATAGTTGTCAGGAGATATCAAATTTGTGATTATGAAGCAAAATAGTTGTCAGGAGATACCAAATGTTCAGAGAAAGAGAATAAACATTCAGAGAGAAGGGAATGAAGAGAGCACAGTCTCATTTAGAGTGGAGGAGGTTCAGAGACAAGGTGTTTTCAAAAGAGTTTGACTCTGATAGATGAGGTAATATTTTCTACAAATTATGTCAAATAAAGGATTTTCAGTAACCTTAGCAAGAGCCATTTTAAAAGAGCAGTCGGAGATATGCTCAAGTTGTGTAACTATGATTAAGACAGTAAGAAGAAATTAAATTACTTTTTCAAGAAATAAAGCTATAATGTGAGATAGAGAGATAGACAACTAGTGGGATACAAGGTCAGGGAGGATTTTTTTGTTAGTTTTATAAACAAATATGTTTATAAATATTTCAGAGAGAGGGAAAGGTACTAGTATAAAATGTTAATTTCAAGTTAGGAAATAGGGTATCATTTTTGAACCACAAAGTTTGAGGATAGGACTAGAACACTAATATTCCATTTTTTAAAGAAAGCTTACAAATTATTATTTTGGGGGGAGACTGGGTGGTTCATAGGACTCCTAATCACAGTTCAGGTTTTGATCTCAGGATCATGAGTTCAAGCACCATGGTGGGCTGAATAGTGGGTGTAAAGCCTACTTAAACACAACAAAACAAAACACAACTTACTATTTTTAGTTCAAAGATGGGAAAACAGATATGGAGCAAAAATCTCTAACTAAAGAACATAAAAAGAGAGAGAGAGAGAAAGAAACTAAGTAGGATTTAAATTACAAACTTTGTTTCTCCATTGTATAATGCGACTTCACTAAAAGATAGGATTGCCAGAATCAAGATTTCTATACTGCCATATTAACATACACACAAATCACACTGCCGATATAAAAGTTCACTTCAGTAAAGAGTATTTTGTTTAAGCCGTACTTCAAGAGGAATCAATTGTTTCTCCCCCACACACAAATTTTTGTAACCCAGTGGCTTTAAATTTTCAATTAACTATATTCCCTCAAATTCACTCCTTTGATATTAAATATATTCAAGTTTTTTGCATCTGTGTACTCAAGAAAACGTAGGTTTTTAAGTGATCACTATTTATTTTAGCTTATTTGCAGTAGAGATATTTGTATTGTATTAGTCATTCACCCATCAACAAAAATATATGTAGATGTGTTTAATACTACATTAAGGAATGTAAGGGACATAAAGGGTGTAATATACCACCCTTCCCTCAAATGACTTGCAAACTACTTTGAAAAAAATATCAGCATTTGTAGGACATTGTTTTCATCCAATTTTGCTTGCAAATAAGTTTATCTGGGTGACTTATTCAATGCCAGGTGTAAGCACTGCTGATGGATTTGCATTGATTTATTTAAAGTACCTTTCCTTGTGATCAGATGCAAGAAGCCTAGCCAGGATGAAAAATCTATTTGTAGCCATGAGACAAAGTGAGGGAAGCCACATCCAGGACTTTGACCTTATTAGCGTGATGTTCCAAACAACTCCACTAAGCAGCCACGGAGAAGATATTGATATTGATGCACATTTATAAAGACAGAGTACTTAATACAATGTGTCTTACTCATACACTCAGATTCCCCTGTGAAGCTATTTATATTTTCTAAAACACATGAATCTATTGGTTTTTTTCAGAATTGGTAAGAAGAGCGCCCCTCCTAACTTTCTAACAAATTAGTGCTAATGAAAATTAAGTATGGAATTGTTGTAATCTATGTTCCTTGTTTAGATGAAATTTTTTATCTATTATAAAACACAAACACCAGATTTCTAGTGAATTATTTAAATCAGATGATCAATACAAGGGTCAGAATTTCAGATTCTGTCAAGCCAAAACACGAAAGAAATAAATGACACCAAGCACTATCAAGGAGCAAAATGAGTTGCTGCTTCTTTAGGCTCCCCCATCACATGCTTTACATTTTTGTTAGCAAAATTTTCCATGTGGCTTTATAATTTATCTGCTTACTTTTTGCTTCACCAAGATACAAGACCCTGAATAGCAGTATCATATATTTGTCATCTTGATATTTCAGTCATTAAACAATGTTCCTGAACATAGTGTATTTTCAGATGTTTATTTTATAAAAGCAGTAGATTCAGATTTTATTCTTTTTCTTTATTCCAATCATCCTCACCTTCAGTGAGTATACACAGGTATTACAATATAGCCTCTAGTTATAGAAATTATTATAAAAACATATTTATACATCATAAAGATATATTTGTAGTTACAGTTTCAGTTACTAACCTGGTCTGATTTAGAAACTAACATTTTTAGAGGTTACTCCAGTATATTATTTTTTCATGTTAAGATATCTAAGAATAGGTATTTTGTTTGTTGTGCAAGTTCTGATAAATTTATTTATTGCTTATTGATGTACCCAGAATAATTCAAATTGGTTGCTTACTGTTACTTACTGTTATTTACTGTTCTATTTTTTTTTTTTTTTTCCTTCCACTGAAGGATTAGGAAGTCTTACCAAGGAATCCTTGTTAAGATTTTTCTAATTGTTGCTTTTCTTTTTGATTTTTTTTTTTTTAGTGTGCTGTAGTAACATGAATCAAACACAGAAATACATAACTATTGACATTCGCCTAAGTAGCATAAAGAAAAGAAATGCACTTCTGTCTTACCCTTGTGATTAGCTACATTGAAAAGAGAACAAATGTTATTTAATTTAATTTTGGTTAGGACATTAGAACTACTTTTTTCTAAAGACCATAAAATCAACTGTCATAAGAGGATTCTGATATTGCCCTAAAAAAAAAAAAATCAGAGTAATTCCATTCTATGCCACAAATGACAGATTTCTGAGATTTATTTTATATACATAAGATCCCTGTACTTTTAACACATAAAATACTAAAAATGAGTCATGACAGTGAAGGCAAAGAATAAAAGTAAATCAGAACAATTATTTCCATCTCCATGAAACGCCAACATTGCTTAGTCTTATAGGGCCCCTGTAATGGACAAGGAAATTAGAGTAATTCTCTATACAAGCACACGTGTCAAAGAAGTCAATTTAATCTGCCCCTAGCCCAATTATCTAGCTTTGGCTTTTAGGAGCTGATGATCAGCTAATTAAATTGCCCTTGAAAGATCAACAAGAAAACAGCTTCTACCACATTTACTCACCTCTTTTTCAGCAATGCCTTATGACCTAATGTCAACATCATTGACGTAATAAAAAGATCAAAGAAAATCCCTAAAAAGGTCTCCACTCAAAGTTCATTACTATAGATTTTTTTTTTCCTTTTTACACTCCTGAAATAAGGATAAGAATCACTTCTTTAGACTTACAAGTTGAGTCTAGGGCCAACAGGAGAGGGTTTACAGAAGGAAAGGAGGCATCCAAATTGAAATCCATTTTTGATCTGTGAGGTGGGAAATAATAGAGTATTGCTAACATTTCCTCATTCTAGAAATCAATGGGAAGGCAAAAATAGAAGAGTTATTTTTTTCCTTTCTATATAGCTAATAATAGTGGACTAGTCATTAAGTCTTCTACCTGCATCAAAGATCATAAACTAGGGATCTATGAATCTTAAAACTCTAAATCCTTCACGTTAAATTATTTTATTTCTGTTCATTTTTAGGTATTGTCCTCATCATAATTATCATCATAATCATCGATCCAAAATATATTTGTTGAATATTTATGTGTCAAACTATGCTAAATAATTCAAATGTACTAAGACTTTTTCCTCACTTTACTATTGTTTCACACCTGAAGAAACTGACACATCTGAAGACTAAGTCATGAATCTAGAAAATGGTAGATGATGACGTTGAACTCAGATCTGTCCAAGATCTTTCTCTTAGCCACCCTGCTACAAAAGAGTATAAATGGCTAGGCTATATCATGAAGGGAGAAAGGAAATTGCATGCATAGCTAGAAATACAGTGTCTTCGTAATAAGAACTTATCAGTAAGGAAAGGCACAATAACCAAAATCCGTTCTGTTTGTCTTTGCTTTTAGCCTGTGTAATGGTGCTGTACATCTGTCACTTTTGGCCAATTCTAATGAGAAATTAAAATGATCTGCAATAGTAAGAAGTCACTTGTTAACACAGTTAGATTTCTCTTAACTACAGAAAATAGAACTCTCTAATACTTTACACTATTATAATGTGTATCCATTTGTTACTTTAAAGAGCTTTAAAGGATAAAAACTGATCTGCTAGGAAAAGTATATAAAGATTGCCAAACAGGACACACGTGCCTTGACTCCAGAAGAGAGCATTCCCCAAGATATGTTTCTGCTTTTTAGCTAAGTGCTAAATATTCTCTCTATATTCTTCCCCAAAGGGGAGATTTAAAGCACTAATTAATGCCTATTCTAGATCACATCGTGTGGTCTATAGCTCCCAAGTGATAGCTGGAAAATGAAAAATTTATTTCTACAGACCCAGAATACACTGAAAACACACTGATGACTACAAATTTGTTTAGAGGAATGTGGCTAGTTGTTTAGACTAGAGTAGGGGTGGAAGTGGAGGAGTATCCAGGACGATCTACTGCAGTGGAAAAGTTAGGTTTTTTCTAGAGTGGAGCTGGGATAATTTTCAATAATAACCAGGAAATTTAATGGAAATTATTAAATCTAATCACTATGCGAAACAACGATGATGCAGTATTTTGTTCATTTGCATTTATAATAGTTTATTTCTAACTATTTATGATACTCTTTTCATAACATAGTAATACAGGTTATGTGAACTGAATGAACCCTCAAGACTAGGAGTAACTTATTTAATAATTATACCTGGAATTGAGTTAGCATCTGCTAGCAAACAATCAAAGCCCTTCACATGTATTTCACATGCACTATCTTGCAACAACTTCCACATATACACACAAACACACACACATACACACTCAAACTCACTTATAAACACTCCACATTAAGATAAAAAAAATACATATATACTTACTGTGTTTCAGATTAAGACACTGAAGCAAAGAAATGCAAATAAATAGATAGCCATTTGGTAACAGTATTATGACCTTAGGTATGCCCTGTTTTTTGGTCTATACGATTAAACTGTATTTCTTTTTTTTAATTGGTTTCAACTATTAAATCTTTCTAGAAGGCAAGAATAAATGTATATGTGTAGATGAGGGTAGTGCTGCTTTGCTTAGAACAGATAAGGTAGAGACATGCAGAATTATCATGTAGAATTAAAAAAGAGATTTGAAATGTAAAGAGAATTAGCAAAGAGCTCTATTTTATATAAATTTATGCTAAAAGAGTGTACAAAAAAGGATGCAAAAGATTTCTCAATATATGTAGTGTCCTTTTTGTCATTTCCATCTTTGACAATTCTTATTGTTTCTAAAATCTCAAATGCAGCAAATGAGGAGATTTTTAGTTGTATGGTGTAGGTCTCAAGGAAAAGAATATAATTTAAAATAAGGGAAGATGACAGGAGAAGTTTAACAATAAATAAAATAGAGCAAATTAAGTACTTCTTAATCTAGGAGCATCTAGACTCTATAAGAAGTCTCCCTAATTTTACTTTTTTTTCCAATAATTTATCTAGCATTAATTGAATCATACTTGGAAAGTCATCTACTCCATTTTAATTTTCTTCAAAAAGTCCAGGGACATATGTATGCATCTACAATCTGAAACACTATACTTCTGCCTACCAGACTTAGCAAATTCTCATTATTTCTGTAGTTGCTAGAAAAAAAAAAGTTAAGAATGCTGGCAATTGGCCTAAATATCTGTTAAACTCCAACCCTCAAGAAACCCTAAAATAGAGTTGAACTCTTAGTCCAAAGAACATGGAGGAAACCAAGGTGAATGCACAATCAAGCAGAGGCTGGAGTCTGCTCTATAACAAATGTACTCCCACAGGTACTTGTGAACCCCCAAGGTAATTCTTAGTTCTGAGAGTTTTTCTCTTTAGAATTATTTGAGTCTCTTATAGATCAAAATCCTGGACAACAAATTAAAATTCACATGCAGTTCTTCTTATTCATAAATCAGACTTAGAGAATCTCTGACCCAAAAGGATCAAATAAATCATCTCTTTTTTTCACTCACTGTCAATTTCCCCTTACTTTTGAAAAATACATTTCCCAAACATCCATTTCTATCCTTTCCAGTTTCCACTCATTAATTCCAAATTATCTTTCATTCAAAAGTTCTTTTTCTTAAATTTATTCTAAAAAAATAATTGTGGGGAAAATATATAGTGCTCTTTCACAACGAGAAGGTGACCTTGAGGAACTGCTCCTGTGTCTATGTACATGAGGAGGGAGAGCTAAGTTTGAACAGGTTAAAATCTGCAACCCAAAGCTTCACCTGTTACTAAAAACTACCCTTCAGCCCAATGTCATGGTACTTTCCCACCTTTCATTTCTTCATCATGTTTCTTTCAGAAAAATCACAGTTGCTCCAAAAACTGTTATACTTCATCTATAGTAATTGCCAAATGAATTTTTAAAAAAAGAGTGACACACTATTGATTATTACCTGAATCCTATATTTTTTATAAGAGCCCAAAGCTTACATTTACTCCATGTCAAATAAAATGAGCTAAGAAAAGAACTTATAAATTTGACATTATTTTCAGGTTATGGCAAATACAGAACTGGTCATGCCTGGCAAATTGACTAAGCATATTTACTCTAAGATGTCTTCTAGAGACTTTCAATTTAATACTGCACCTAAGTTATATTTCATAAGGTATTTTATTCCTTATAAACATTAGTAATATTAAATAGCTTCTCAAGGATATTCTTATTATCTGATGACATAAAATATACATAAATAGATAAATAGATATAGGTACCATAAATCATATTGTGTATTCTCTAACACTGTTTTTAAGTTATTGTTTAAATTATAACAACAGAATGGAAATAAACTAGTCTGATCTTTTCCAACCAAGTTTGAAGATAATTGTGTTCTCCATAATAAAAGGCAATGGCATTCATTCATTCATGATTTTAAAAGTAAGCCATACAGTTGTGAAATCAGTGAGTTATCTTTGAAACCTACTGGATCTACTATGCTGAGCTCTGAACTATTTTATTAATTTAAATTTAATATTAAATTTTATTAATTTAAATTTAATATTAAAACTATTTTAATAATTTAAATAAAACAATAACAATCATAATATTGATTTATTTTGCTTTTATCCATGTATGTCAAAGCACTTAGTAAACATAACGAATTTCCCCTATTAATAAAATACATATAAATAAATAAATAATAAATAAGTTGAATTATTGAGAATAGAAGACTGCCTCTGATAGAAGCGAAGATCACTAAAATGGTTATTCCTTAACTTGATATTCAAGACTACCCCCATTCACTTATCCATTGACCTGCCGTCTCTATGGCAATGAGAGCTGTAGCATAGCATTGTGAGCAAGAATCCACTTAGAAAAATTCTTCTAGGACAAGAAATCACATCTGACTCTTATACAGATCCTGACAGAAGAGACCTCAAATGCTTTTGAAAATTGCCTTGTTTCCATTAAATAAAATTATCCTTAAAGTATGCTTGCTGTATGCAATAAGGCAATTTATACCCAGATATGGTGTTTGTTCCTTTTGAACATTTATCTAGGGCCTTGTAAAATACAGAACCATATAAAGATGCCTCACTTTTATTCTTACAGAAAACTAAGATTGAATTTTAATGGAGTTTCCAAAGATAACAGTAAAAGTTTTCATTGACAGTTTATACTATTCCAAAGAACATATAATCTTTGAGGGGATGGATCAAATTACTGTAATCAAAATAAACAGGATTAGCTCAACTAGAATCATTAAAAATACATATCTCAGATCTTCAAGTAAGAAAGTAGCAAATATCTCACATCAAAAGATATAGAAAAGCACAGATTAACCTGTTGCCTATACAGTAAGCTATGCATTACCATAAACATTTTTTATTATGCTTTAAATTTGAGAACTTACTATATGGAAATTATATTTGAAGACTGTTATATATTTTTCAAAAATTCAGCAAGTAGGGGCACCTGAGTGGCTCAGTTGGTTAAGCATCTGACTCTTGATTTTAGCTCAGGTCATGATCTCAGGGTCATGAGATGGAGCCCCACATGAGGCTCTACATTCAATGGGCATTTGCTTGAGATTTTCTCCCTCTCCCACTTCCACTTCCCTAGCCCCTCCCCCTGCTCCCCTGCTCCTGTGCTCTCTCTCTCTCAAACAAAATCTTTAAAAAGTATCCAGCAACATAGCAAAATTTAATGTTGTATAAATCAAAAAGGATATATGTTGCTATTATTGTGAACTATCTGATGGTGAGACACTATCTTACTTATTTATCTTTGAACTAATTCTTTTCTTTTCTTTTTTTTTTTTTTTTTTTGGTGAACAGTAAATTTTATTTTAGCCAATGGGTTTAAATGTAAAACATACACATAATTTCAGAATGTTCGAGTGATTTTATTTTTTAAAAACTAATCTAATAAACATTAAATATGGTGACTATTAGAGAAAATACTCTGAACATTTTCAAGTACATTCTGAAATTCTTAAAATTTGTATAAAAGCTTACATAAACAGAAGGCTTCAAAGTTGTTTTAGTTATTGCAGTGGGACAAAATGGATGCATAAGCTTAATTTTAAGTGACCAAATATATATATGGACACACACACCTGCACAGACACAAACATACAATCCAAACATATGTGTTTGATATCTAGGTAAAAGTCTGTCAGAGAGATGTTCATGATACATCATTAAATCATAAAACATGTTACAAAGGCCATGTCCAGATGATCTTCCACAAATTAAAATATTTGACATATATAAAAACTAAGCACAGGGATAAAATTTTGAAATATTTTTTAAAGTGCAGGTCTTTGTTGTCTAATTCAGCTCCATGTTTTCCCACACCAACAACAAAACTGGAAGCTAAAACTTTTTGTAATCTTAAAAAAGATTACAAAAAATTATATTAAATAAGTAAGAAGTAAGTAAATAATTTTAAAAACTGGAAGTTGTTGCTGGGATATTATAGAGAAAGGATAATAAACATGGTAAACTGGTAGGAAATAAGCTAACTGATGGCATTTAAATTCTAGGTATGCTTTCAAATTCTAGTTATTATTGAGAGATTAAAAAAATTGTCCTATAAAAGATTTTAAGCCTTAAAATGTTGCAAAGTAAATAGTAGAATCTATATGAAGAGGTAGTATATGCTACCACATAAAGATTTTTTTTTTTTAATATGGGTTTGAGAGGAAGAAAAGAATGAACTGAAAGGTCCTACACTCTACCTGATTCCTCGCTTCCACCCCTTTTCAGAAATCAATAACTGGAGGAGGGATTATAGAACAAGAAGATGTGTTTGAATATCTAAATGCAAAAGAGATACGCATTTTCCTTTCTTGGGGTAATGTGTAGAATAATAGTATCCAGAGTAATGTCCTAAAAAGAATATCCAATAATCTAGCTGATATGCTATGAGTATAATAGACATAAGTGGCACAGAGTCCCTAGATAACTAGGTCAAAAATAGTCCCCTATGATTTTAGGGTCCCAGAGTGATATAGACCATCATTTAAAATTTTTATACCCTAAAGAATGGATGGAAAACTCAAGACAGAAATTAATCCCTGGGGGTGCCTGAGTGGCTCAGTGGGTTAAAGCCTCTGCCTTTGGCTCAGGTCATGATCTCAGGGTCCTGAGATAGAGCCCTGTGTGGGGCTCTCTGCATAGCAGGGAGCCTGCTTCTCTTCCTCTCTCTTTGCCTGCCTCTCTGCGTACTTGTGATCTCTGTCTGTCAAATGAATAAATAAAATCTTTAAAAAAAAAAAGAAAAGAAATTAATCCCTGATACGGAAAAAGAATAAAAACTGCAGTTGTTGCCATCTTCAGCTTGTGATGTGAGAAATTTATGTTTGTGTGTGTGTTTGTAGTAAGTGTATATTTAGAAACCTGGAAAGGCTGCTGAAAGGCAAACACTGAAATATTAATAGTAGTATTCTCTAGATAGGCAATCATGTATGCTTTTTATTTTCCACTTTTATACATCTGTATCTTCATATATTTTGTCTGTAATAATTATAAACTGATATGAAGCTAAAGACAGAGCTGCAAGGATTGACTTCTTCATGCTCCTTGTTAACATATACTTGCTTTTGATAAATATAAATTAATAATTGAAATTAAAAGGAAAAGCTGTAACTAACATCAAGGAAACAGAAAGAATGGGCTTCTTTTCTTGTAATAATTTACCAGAGCTTAGATAAGTTCCTTTTTTCCTATCAGGTAAAAAAAAAAAAGAAGGGGGGGGAACGAGATAGGAATAAATTTTTGCTATGTGTCCTTAATTAATCAGGAAAAAGGGAGAAAGATAGAAAGTTCATCCAATGAACCAACCAACCACTTCTTTAGAGCAATCTTTAGGAAGTTGTCAACGAATAGAAAGTAATAATCATGGATGATGATAGGATAATGTCAATATTTTAAGGACAAAGACCTATACAAGTTTATACATTAAGGCAGGTTTTTTTTAAAAGTACATTTAACAAACATTAACTTTAGTGCACTAGTAGTAACTTATTATGTTCCAAATTTTCACAGTATTATGCAACTTTCTATATCACTAATTTCTAGGGTTTATCAAGTCACTGAGTATACACACACAGAGTATCAACATATTTTCCCAATTTTTAAAAGATGACACATTCTTTACTCTTTATCTTTTTTGGTGTCATATTATGCCCCCATATGTCCTTTGCACAGAAGATAAGAAATTATATTTCTTGTTTGCATGTATCATATTAAGATCTTTATGTTATCGATTATTTATTTATTTATTTTGTGTTTCAATAAAACTTTATTCACAAATAGGTTGGCAAGCAGACTGGGCCCCTGGCCATAGTGTGCTGTTGACTCCTGTCCTAGACTTAACTTCCAGTTCAAAGACAAAACAGGAGATTGAAGAACAAGTAGAATGATACCAGAAGGAAACACCCAGGGAGCACTGAGGTCTGAGGCTTTCTACAGGATAGCTGACCGCATTTATATACAATATGATTCATTGGGTTTTGGTTTTTTGCTATGTAATTTTATTTTATTTTTTTTTAGTGTTCCAGATTCATTGTTTATGCACCACACCCAGTGCTCCATGCAATATGTGCCCTCCATAATACCCACCACCAGGCTTACCCCACCACCCATTCCCCCCTCTAAAACTCTCATTTTGTTTCTCAGAGTCCACAGTCTCTCATGGTTCATCTCCCCTCTAATTTCCCCCAACTCACTTCTCTCCAACTCCCAGTGTCTTCCGTATTATTCCTTATGCTACACAAATAAGTGAAACCAGATGATAATTGACTCTCTCTGCTTTAAACTCAATTATCTTTTTTGGTAATTCCTGATAAGTTCATGTTCTTTCTGAATAAAGAAGTTAATATCTTGTACATTAAAGTGGAAAACATCAGAAAATCATAGAGAACACATGGTTTATATAAGGTCATTGCTGAATAAAAGTGAAAACATAAAACATAGAACTTTTATTTCAAGTCTCTTGATTACACAGTACCTTTCTATATAGTCAAAATCTACATTTGAGTGTTCATATGCCTTTTGGTGAAAATAGTTTAAGTGGACTTATGAAGATAAGCATGAGCATAATAAGCAGAGCAAATAGGAAAAATACAAAATTTAAGGCTTTGCACTTTATCTTTATGAAAATAATTGAATTTCTCTGTCTCAAACCAGATACAATGTAAGTCATGAAAATATTGGCTTTAAGTATCTCCTTAGGTTAACCCATTGCAGCAAGGATGGGTAACATAAATGGAAACACACAGAATATGACTACTAAATGTCCTCCATTTTGAAATGCATAAACCAAGTGTTCTGAGACATTGAATGAAACCCTTTCAGAATCAAAAATAGAATCATCATTAGCTCTGTTTTGTTTTTATCATGCTACTCTGTGCTTGTTCTTTGCAGAAAAGACACAGAAAGCTGTTCTTTGAATGTCCAAAAGTCATGAGGAAATAAGAACCAGAAATATCACCAGAATGTCTGTTTTATGGCTCTTGGTCCCATTTTTTTTTTTTCTCACTTGACAGCTTTGTTGTAGATAAGCTCTAAGTTATCCAACATTTTATTTGGCTGAACTGAACTTAACCCAGTCTGTAGACTGCTATGTGCTACCTGAAGTTTGTTTATCTAGCAGATAAAATTTAAGCAGAGAATATATGTAGAGAAAAATATCAATTAAGAAGCTGGCCAGAATTACTTATCTCAAAGAAGAATGTGCACCATGTGGCTGTTTTGTTCTGAGCTAATATGTTAGGATTGAATCATCCCCTTGTCTGATGAAACAGGAAGTCAGGTTTATCATGTATATGTAAAATTTAGCAAGCATATTGTATGGTGGAGTGGGGGAAAGGATAGTGAAAGTTTAAATTACACTTGTTTTCTTCAAGAATAATGGTTGAATCCCAACCCTAGTTTCTAAAACAAATCAATGTAGTGACTTCAATTTCAATTCCCAAAAGCACCTACTTACGTTGAAAATTGCTCCCTACACATGAAAATCACTATCTACATCCAAAGTATATATGTAATTTGAATATAGGAAGACATAAATTGGAAGGTCAGTGCTAGAACACATGATAAAATCCCTTACAAGATTAAGGTCAGACATCATAGAGAAAATTGTAATGTGATTAGGTACATTTATTGACAGTGAATAAAAGGCTATCTTCACTAGAGTCACCATAGATATAATGGTGGTTGACATGAATTTTATTTCATGGTCTCTGGCTATTAAACTTTAGGAAATGCAAAGATCAAGTCACTGAAACTTTCAGGGGATACTTATATAGATCTCCAAAATGAAAAGCTTGATAGTATGGTTCAGGCAACTGACTACTTTCATGGAAGAGCCACTATGCTTAAGGTGTGTATAAGTGAAATATGCTCTATTTGATCATGCTAAACCTGGTAGATCAATATGGAGCTGGGACCATAAGTAACCTACTGTGACTACTGTTTTCTCTTCTGCCAATTTTATAAGCAAGACAACAACCACCTGGTAATATAGATACATATCTTAAAGTAAACATATATAGAGCTGATAATCCACCCAAACCTGCTTGTGATGGATAATTTTATGTGTCAACTTGCCTGGCCATGGAATGCTGAGATTAAAAATTATTTCTGGGTGAGTCTGTGGGGTATTTCCAGATGAGATTAGCATTTGAATTGCTGGATTTAGTAAAATGGATTATCTTCCTCAATGTGGGTTGGTATCATTGGATCCTTTGAGGGACTGAATAGAACAAAAGGCAGAGGAAGGAAGAATCTGTCCCTTTTATGTGCCTCACTGGTTGACCTGAGACATCTATCTCAAAATCTCCTGCCCTCAACTGGAATTTATAGCCTCATTTCCCATGGTTCTCAGTATTCAGACATGGACTGAATCCCATCACCAGTTTTCCTGAGTCTCCAACTTGCAGATGGCAGATTGTGGGATTTCTTAGTCTCCATAATCATGTAAGCCAATTTCTTATAATAAATCTCCTTTTTCCTTTTCTGGGAAAAACTCTGCCTCAGTGTATACACTGCCTCACTACTTTACCTACATCCTTCCAACTTTGTGTTGATAATTATTCCATCCATTCAGTTGTTGAAATTAAAAAACAAAACAAAACAACTTAGGAGTCATTCTTGATTCAGCATTTTATCTCACATCTTCCATCTAATATCTCAGGAAATCCTCTTGTCCCTAATTCCAAAATATAGAGAGATTCATGTCATTTCTAAATACTCCCATTATTAACTATACTTTACATGGAGTCTGCAATAGCATATCCTAACAGGTATCTCTATTTCTGCATTTCTCCTTCCAGACTAATCTCTACATACCAGGGATCATTTAAAAACACAACATCTGAGGAAGCAAGATGGCAGAGGAGTATGAAACTGAAATAGGATCAAGTCCCAGGAGTTCAGCTAGGTAGTTATGAAACCATTCTGAACACCTACGAACTCATCAGGAAATAGAAGAGAAGAAGAGCAGCAATTCTAGGAAAAGAAAATCAACCATTTTGGGGAAGTTAAAATGACAAGGTGGAAAAACTCACCACAAAAAAAAAGAACCAGAGGCAGTACCAATGACTAGAGACCTAATCAATACAGACATTGGTAATATGTCAGAACTAGAGTTAAGAATGACGATTATCAAGGTGCTACCTGGGCTCAAAAAAGGCATGGAAGATATTAGAGAATCCCTTTCTAGAGAAATAAAAGAACTAAAATCTTACCAAGTTGAAAATTTTAAAAAGCTATTAATTAGGTGCAATTAAAAAAATGGAGGCTCTTACTGCTAGGACAAATGAGGCAAAAGAGAGAGTTAGTGATATAGAAGACCAAGTGATGGAGAATAAAGAAGCCAACCAAAAAATAGACAAACAACTACTGGACCATGAGGGGAGAATTCGAGAAGTAAGTGACACCATAAGATGAAACAATGATAGAATAATTGGGATCCCAGAAGAAGAAGAAAGAGAGAAGGGGGCAGAAGGTATATTGGAGCAAATTATAATAGAGAATTTCCCTAATATGGCAAAGAGAATAATCATCAAAATTCAGGATGTGCAGAAAATCTCTTAAAATCAATAAAAATAGATTCACACCCCAACATCTAATAGTAAAATTTACAAATCTTAGTGACAAAGAGAAAATCCTGAAAGCAGCTCAGGTCAAGAGGTCTGTGACATACAATGGTAGAAACATTAGACTGGCAGCAGACTTATCCACAGAGACCTGGCAGGCCAAAAAGGACTGGCAGGATATATTCAGAGCACTAAACAAGAAAAATATGCAGCCAAGAATACTATATCCAGCTAGGCTATTATTGAAAATAGAAAAAGAGATAAAAAGCTTCCAGGACAAAGAAAAATTAAAAGAATTTGCAAACACCAAATCAGCCCTACAGGAAATATTGAAAGGTGTCCTCTAAGCAAAGAGAAAGCATAAAAGTAGTAGACCAGAAAAGAACAGAGACAATATACAGTAACAGTCATCTTATAAGCAATAAAATGGCACTAAATTCATATCTTTCAATAGTTACCCTGAATGTAAATGGGCTAAATGCCCCAATCAAAAGACACAGAGTATCAAAATGGATTAAAAACAAAAACAAACAAACAAACAAAAAAACAACAACTAAGACCCATCGATACGCTGTCTACAAGAAACTTATTTTAGACCCAAAGATACCTTCAGATTAAAAATGAGGGGTAGAAAACCATTTTCCATTCTAATGGACATCAAAAGAAAGCTGGGATGGCAATCCTTATATCAGACAAATTAGATTTTAAGCCAAAGACTATAATAAGAGATGAGGAAGGACAATATATCATGCTTAAAGGGTCTGTCCAATAAGAAGATCTAATAATTTTAAATATCTATGTCCCTAACATGGGAGCAACCAATTATATAAACCAATTAATTAGAAATTTAAAGAAAAAAAATACAAAGAAACACATCAACAATAATACAATAATAGTAGGGACTTTAGCACCCCCCTCACTAAAATGGACAGACCTTCTAAGCAAAAGATCAATGAGGAACTAAAGGCCTTAAATGACACAGTGGACCAGATGGACATCACAGATATATTCAGAACATTCCATCCCAAAGCAACAGAATACACATTCCTCTCTAGTGCACATGGAACATACTCCAGAATAGACCACATCTTGGCTCACAAATCAGGTCTCTAGTGGTACCAAAAGATTGGGATCATTCCCTGAATATTTTCAGACCACAGTGCTCTGAAGCTAGAACTCAATCACAAAAAGACAGAAATAGCTCAAATACATAGAGGCTAAAAAGCATCCTACTGAAGAATGAATGTGTCAACCAGAAAATTAAAGAAGAATTTTTAAAAATTCATGGAAACAAATGTGAATGAAAATACAATTGTTCAAAATCTTTGGGGCACAGCAAAGGTGGTCCTGAGAGGAAATTATATAGTGATACAAGCCTTTCTCAAGAAATAAAAAAGGTCTCAAGAACACAACCTAACCCTACACCAAAGGAGATGGAAAAAGAACAGCAAAGAAAGCCTAAACATAGCAGGAAAAGAGAAATCATAAAGATCAGAGCAGAAATCAATGAAATAGAAACCAAAAGAATATTAGAACAAATCAACAAAAGTAGTAGCTTGTTCTTCAAAAGAATTAATAAGATTTATAAGCCCCTGACCAGTCTAATGAAAAAGAAAAGAGAAAGGACCCAAATTAATAATATCATGAATGAAAGAGAAGAGATCACACCAACACCAAAGAAATACAATTATAAGAACATATTATGAGCAACTATACGCCAGCAAATTTGATAATCTGGAAGAAATGGATGCATTCCTAGAGACATAAACTACTAAAACTGAACCAGGAAGAAATAGAAAACCTGAAGAGACCGATAACATGTAAGGAGATTGAAACAGACATCAAAAATCTCCCAACAAAGAAGAGTTCAAGGCCAGATGGCTTCCCAGGGGAATTCTACCAAACATTTAAAGAAGAATTAATTCCTATTCTCTTGAAACTGTTCCAAAAAGGTAGAAATGGAAGGAAAACTTCCAAACTCATTTTATGAGACCTGCATTACCTTGATCCCCAAACCAGACAAAGACCCCATCAAAAAAGAATTATAGACCAATAACCTTGATGAACACAGATGCAAAAATTCTCACCAAAATACTAGCCAGTAGGATCCAACAGTACATAAAAAGGATTATTCACCACAACCACATGGGATTTATTCCAGGGCTCAAGGTTGGTTCAAAATTCGCAAATCAACCAATGTGATGCAATACATAAATAAAAGAAAGAACTTGAACCATATGATTCTCAATAGATGCTGAAAATCTTTTGACAAAGTACAGCATCCTTTCTTGATCAAAACTCTTCAAAGTGTAGGGATAGAGGATACATATCTCAATATCATCAAAGCCATCTGTGAAAAACCCACAGTGAATATCATTCTCAATGGGGAAAACCTGGGAGCTCTTCCTATAAGGTCAGGAACATAGCAGGAATGTTCTCTATCACCACTGCTATTCAAAATAGTACTAGAAGTCCTAGCCTCAGCAATCAGACAACAAAAGGAAATTAAAGGCATCTGAATCAGCAAAGGAGAAGTCAAACTCTCACTCTTTGCCAATGATATGATACTTTATATGGAAAACCCATAAGACTCCACTTCCAAAACTGTTAAAACTCATACAGGAATTCAGTAAAGTGTCAGGATATAAAGTCAATGCTCAGAAATCTGTTGCATTTCCATATGCCAACAGCAAGACAGAAGAAAGAGAAATTAAGGAGTCAATCCCAATTTTAATTGCACCCAAAACCATAAGATACCAGGATTAAACCTAACCAAAGAGGCAAAGAATCTGTACTCAGTACACTTGAAAGTTCTCATGAAAGAAGTTGAGAAAGACACAAAGAAATGGAAAAACATTCCATGCTCATGGATTGGAAGACAAATATTGTGAAAAATCTCTATGCTACCTAAAGCAATATACACATTTAATGCAATCCCTATCAAAATACCATCATTTTTTTTCAAAGAAATGGAAAAATAATCCTAAAATTTTTATGGAACCAGAAAGGATCTTGAATAGCCAGAGGAGTGTTGAAAAAAGAAAGCCAAAGTTGGTGGCATAACAATTCCAGACTTCAAGCTCTATTACAAAGCTGTTATCATCAAGATTATGGTACTTTCACACATAGACCCATGGAGCAGAATAGAGAGCCCATAAATAGACCCTCAACTCTATGGTCAACTACTCTTTGACAAAGCAGAAAAGAATGTCCAATGGGAAGAAGACAGCCTCTTCAACAAATGATGTTGGGAAAATTGGACAGTCACATGCAGAAGAATGAAACTGGGCCATTTCCTTATGCCACTTATGAAAATAGACTCAAAATGTATGACAGACCTCAATGTGAGACAGAAATCCATCAAAATCCTTGAGGAGAACACAGGCAGCAACCTCTTTGACCTCAGCCACAGGAACTTCTTCCTAGAAACATCACCAAAGGGAAGCGAGTGCAAAAATAAACTACTGGGACTTCATCAAGATCAAAACCTTCTGCACAGCAAAGGAAACAGTCAACAAAACCAAAAGACAACTGACAGAATGGGAGAAGATATTAGCAAATGGCATATCAGATAAAGGACTAGTATCCAAAATCTATAAAGAACTTATCAAACTCAGACCCAAAGAACAAATAATCCAATCAAGAAGATGCGGGCAGAATAGATGCATAGACATTTCTGTAAAGAAGATATCCAGATGGCCAACAGACACATGACAAATTGCTCAACATCATTCGGCATCACATATACATATATATATATATCACATACAATGGAATACTATGCAGTCATCTAAAGAAATGATATCTTGCCATTTGCAAAGATGTAGATGGAGCTAGATATTATGCTGAGCAAAATAAGTCAGTCAGAGAAAGACAATTATCACATGATCTCTCTGATATGAGGAATTTGAGAGGCAGGGCAGGGGGTTTGGTTGGTAGAGAAGGAAAAAAATGGAACAAGATGGGATCAGGAGGTAGACAAACCATTAGAGACTTAATCTCATGAAACAAACTGAGAGTTGCTGGAGGATGAAGGGTGTAGGGAGAGGGTGGTTGGATTATGGACACTGGGGAGGGTATGTGCTATGGTGAGTGCTATGAAATGTGTAAGCCTGATGATTCAAAGGGCAAATAATACATTATATGTTAATAAAAACAATTTTTAAAAAATATAATTTTTGTAATTATTTTTATTAACATATATTTTTTTAAAAAATGTTTAAACCCACAAAACCTGTAATTCCTCTGTCCGAAGCTTCCCATTGCTTCTCATTTCATTTTGAAAAAAAAAAATTAAGTTTAGAAAGTGAACTAGGAGATCCTACATGAATGTCATTTCCTACTCTGAATCTCATTTTCTATTATGTGCTCACACTGCTCCAACAATATTGGTCTCTTTGGTTCCAGTCCCATGGCTTTACACATTTTTTTCTGCCAGTGACACCCACATTCACATTTCAGTCATACTTGGCCTTTATTTTCTTGCAACAATATTAGTATCCTCAAATCTCAAATATTCAAAACAGAATTTTGGTTTACTGTCTTTCCAATTCAGCTCTCCTCCAAGGTTTCTCCATCTTGGAAAATGGTACTATCTTCTCCCAAATTTGTCACAGCATAACACTTGGAATCACCTTGGTTACTCTCTGTATCTTATTCTTATTGGTTCAATTCTCTTGGTGTTTCTGTAACCCGTGTTCCTCCCTCCATTTCCACTACTGGCACACTACCTGGATCTACCATGCCATCTCACCTGGAAAACTGCAAAAGCTCCTTCATAGGTCTTTGCTTTTACCTTTACCTCACATAGCCATGTGACTCAGTCAAAATATGATCAGATTATATTATTCTCTCCTACTTAAAATCCTGAAGTGGTTTTCTGTTCCCTGAAAAAAAAAAAAAAAAAAAAAAGATAAATTCATCTACCATTTATAGGCCTTATATGTCCTTATCTTGTTGACCACTCTAGCCTCATCTTTGATCACAGTAGCTATTTAGTTAACTGATTAGTTAGTTAATATCTCAAACTAAAAACTCAAACTTTCAAACTCACTCACATCTCAGGGATGGTTTAGTGCCTGTTATTAGCATGAAATATATTTTCCAAGATAACTAACTGTATGCCTACTTTCTTCTCATTTGTGCCTTAACTCTGATCATTCCTGCCATTTAGAAAGGATTCCTTGACCACATATCATGTAGTTTTCCTTCCTTAATTTTTTCTTACATCCCTCTTCTTTTTTCTTAGCATTTAATCATAATTCTATTCATATTTTATTCTTTTCATTGTTTTACTTGTCTTCATTACCAGTTCCAAAAGAATAGGATAAGAATAGTGTCTTTCTATCTCACTGTTGTGTCTCCAACACCTAGAACAATGCCTAGAACACAGCAGGTTCTCAGTAAACATTCCTGGCATAAAAGGAAAACTTCAAGAGATGAGTTAACGTTCCATAATTGCTTGGTTTTAAACATGTCTTCTTTTGGAACAGTAAACGTTAAAACAGCAACAACCAGTTACAAACTTGTTATTTGTGATTATCAACTTTTGTAAGAAGTATTCCAATATTTTATGGGAAAAAAATTCATGTTAGGGCTGATTTATACCTAAGGTTTTGCACCCTTTTTTTTTCCCCGCTCATTTTAGGTTTATAGTAGCTGATCTTCATGAATACTAGATGAGACTCCATAAGCAGACTCCCTATAGTTCATGTTTTTCATGTTTTACTCCTGAAAGCCTGGGGAAGAGTGCTTTGTAATTAATGATTATTTTGTCCTTCCAATTATACCATCTGTCATTGATAATATAATACATAAGAGTATGATACCCTTCAGAACACTCTCTTCATCTGGGCACTAGTTCCTACTTAGATGAAGAATATGATCTCAGCTTTTCTCAACAGCTTTTCTCAACAGCTCATATTCCTTTTTATCCTTTCTGTACAATTTCAATCACAGGATTAAAAAAAAAAAAGGAACGTGATATCAGCTGCTTCCAATTTATCTGTTTATTTATTTTATTTTTTTATTATGTCAATTAGCCAGCAATAGCACATCATTAGTTTTTGATGTAGTGTTCAATGATTCATTAGTTACATCTAAAACCCAGTGCTCATCACGGCACATGCCCTTCTTAATATCCATCACCCAGTTACCCTATCTCCCCACCCCTCTCCCTTCTGTAACCCTTAGTTTGGTTCATAGAGCCCAGAGTCTCTCATAGTTTGCCTCCCTGTCTAATTTCTTCCCA
The DNA here is from genome assembly GCF_022355385.1 of Mustela nigripes. Classification (NCBI taxonomy): domain Eukaryota; kingdom Metazoa; phylum Chordata; class Mammalia; order Carnivora; family Mustelidae; genus Mustela; species Mustela nigripes. The sequence continues at coordinate 167,359,380 of NC_081558.1, read as the reverse complement.
TTTAGTTTTCCCTCCCTTTCCCTGTGGTCCTCATGCTTTTCCTTATGTTCCACATGTGAGCCGAGATGCCCTTCAACAGATGAATAGATAAAGAAGATGTGGGTAATATCCATTTATTTTATTAAAAGTAATTATTTAAGAACAAGAATAAAATACCTCTTCAACTGCACTCACATCTTGCTCAAGATAACTGGTAAATTTCAATTTTTATAGCAATCTGAAAATGTCAGAAAGTCTTACAATTAAAAAGAAAAACACATACACAAAGTTAAATACTACCCGTTATAGACAGATGGTTGGGTTGATATTGCCTAAGTTTGGAAAGAATTAGGGGAAAATACCTAGCCCTACTCTTTATCCCTATATTATATCCATGCTACAATTCCTTAGTTTTCCAGGTATCCAAATGAATCTATACTAATGACATGCTGGAGGAGTAACTCTACAACAGAAACAAGTTGACTCTGGAAAAACTTAGTTTGAACTGTGTGGGTCTACTTACAGTCAGATTTTTTTTTTCAATAAATGCAGTATAGTAATGTATTTTCTCTTCCTTATGATTTTCTTAATAACATTTTTCTTTTCTCTAACTTACTTTAGCATACATTATATAATACATATACAAAATATGTGTTAATTAACTGTTATTGGTTAACACCATCAGTCCATAGTAGACTATTAGTAGTTAAATCTTAAGAGAATCAAAGGTTATATATAGGTTTTTACTGAGTGGGGGGTCAGCACCCCTAATTGCCCTGCTGTTTGAGGGTCAACTGTACTTTTTTTTCCACGAAATTTTCATATCCATAAATAGCCAACTACATTAAAGTATAATCCTTTGGGGGCACCTGGCTAGCTCAGACAGTAGAGCATGCAACTCTTGATCTCTAGGTCATCAGTTCAAACCCATGTTGGAGGTAGAGATTACTTAATAAATACAAGTTTTAAAGTATAATCTTTTGATTTTATCATTTGTTAACAAAGACCTTCAAAACAAGACCTTCAAGAAGGAGCCATCACGTTTATATATTTGAATAAAACTCACAAAATGTCATTGCAATATTAATATCTATCAAATTCACAGTCCATTAACTCAAGACTCCATATTTCACACAGTAATATCAGCATTGCCCTAATGATGATGGCCATCATTATCATCTTTTTAATTAAAGACTCCATTCTTATAATTGGCATGCATTTGTGGACTCTTGAGAATAGGACAGTACAATGTTGTCTTATTCACTCAGAACTGATACCTTTTGTTTGGAATTCATTTGTTCAGGAATAAGGGCTTGGAGCAATGTTTTTAAAAGACAAATATGATTGAAATTTGCCTTTCAGATCAGCTCTTCAAGGTTGGAAAAAAATTCTGTGATTGAGGACTATCATGATTAATTTCTACATAGAAATCTTTTGTAGCATTTGTATTTCACACTTATTTCACATGCAGGGTATTTGTACCAGAATATACCTTAAAATTCAATGGAATAAGTTAAACTGGTAGTAATAAAATGGCCAGAAATTGATAAATATGTACTTGCATAGAAAGACATTTGCATTATATTATTAAGCCAAAGAATAAAAATGAATTACAAAATTATTTGAAAAAATAGGAGCCAATTCATGTTTTAAAAACAATATGTATTAATATGTATTTGAATAACATGTTAAAACAATTATTTCTGATTGGTAGTATTGTAGTTGTAGAAATAGACATAAGTAAAGTATAGATATTCTTCAGTACATCACAATGTATCTACAATGAATACATACATGTGTGCAAAGTTTTGAAAGCCAAAAATTTTTTTAAAATTTAAAAAAAGAAAACACCACTTTAAAGACACAAAAAGCTAATTCCATTCTCTATTTTCCTGATTGTGCTTCTAAGAAAAAGACCCTCTTTGGTGTAATGCTGAAAGGTCTTCAAAACTTGGTCAGCAACTTCCCTCAGTCACCAGAATCAAGCAGAAGGGGACTTAGCCTAACATCATAACTGAAAGATGACACCACTAAAAGAGTAGTGTTCACTCCTGCTTCTAGAAAGGTTCTGCTGTGCTGTGTCCACATATGAATAAGCAGGGAAGAATGAAAACAGAAAGGACTTTATACACGGGTCTGATATCCTGTTCTATATGGCCCTCACCTTTATAAAATTGTTTTTATCATTGAACATTAACCATGTTGTAAGCAGGAAATATAGGGAAATCACTGCATATACTATAATAGTTCATGTATTTTATTCTTTTCATATAGAAACAAATTTTTGCATTGAAGCATAGAGAAAGAACATTTGTGTGATTTTGTTTTAGTCAGGTTGCATGTGTTCTCATTGTTTAAACTTCAGCATGTATATTCTCAGTAAAGACATTTTTTAATTTTTAAGAAAAACTATTTATAAATTCTTCCCACTAAATTATTTTTATAACTGTGCTGGTAAAGGTTGAATTTGGAGCATCTGGTTTATAAATGTCTCTTGAAATGACCCTTAGTAGAATACATATCAGCACTAAAATTCTTAGACTTTCTGGAACCAGAGTTTCATTTCCTGGCAAAACTGACATAGCTCCCTAATTTTCTGAGCGATAAGGTACATTCCTTATAGGTCAACTTATTTGAGTCTTTGGGGAAAAAATTATTCTACTCCCAAAGATTTGTGTTAACCCCCTAATTAGTGAAGAATTCTGGTACAGGATTTTTTCTTAAGAACTATCTTTTGTAAATTCCTACACCTCATGAGGGCTGAACGATTAAGTTTTTTGAAATATTTAAATGCACAGAAATATTTAAAACTCACACTCTTATGCACCAACAACTACCAGTACATTAATGTTAATACTTTTTTTTTCTATTGGTTTCACTCCTTTTTTAAGCTATTTTTTCAAAGGCATACAATATTTGAGATACAACTTAAATCTCATATCCCTCATCAGCCCTACTAAATCCAGTGTCTATTATTTCCAAATATGGCTTTAACTTTTACCTCACATTCATGTTCCTAAACCTCACAGTTTTATTCCTAAATGAAAATGAAGGGTTTTTTTTCTCTTACTTTTTGTTTATATTTACAAACAATGTTTCATACAGTTTTAAATTTATATGAATGGAATCAATAATAGCTGTATCTTTTGACCCATTTTAAACTCAAAAACATGCTTTTGATATGTGTCCATATTGATACTTGCTATGCCATTTAAATTGTTCTATTGTATGCATTATCTTTTCTCTTACATTCTACTTGGTACAGCTGACTATAAGATTTACTTTATTTCATCATTTCACTTTTTCATTCATTCATCATCTCAGCCTTTATGCCTAATTATTTCTCTCCACTTCATTACCCTTTTCTCCCAATTTCCTTATTATGAAAATCTTATTTGACATGTATTAGCAATTTATACCTTTATTCCTCAGGTCTCTTAAACTTACTTCCTTATTTGTCATTATCCTTTTGTTCATGGTAATTCTATACACAGCTGTATCTATTTTGCTGGTAAATTCATCTTTATGTTTTCATTATATGCATACACCCATATAATAATGTACTGGTGAAATACACACACACACACACACACGCACACACATAATGCATATAATACAGACCTATGACTAGTATAATAATGTACTGATATCATATGCATATGATATACATAATATACATGATATCAGTACATTATCATGTATTTGTATATACATGTATCTTTATATATAATACTAATAAAATGAAGAAATACTATTTTTACTTTTTTCCTTCGTTTTTATATATTTTTAAGTATTTTTATCCATTTTTATGCTTTTAGGCATTTTAACAAACATTTTATTGTCTCTAGCACCTTGAAGTCTAGCCAATGCTTGTTTTTTTCTTTGCTTCTCCAACATGGAATTATAATACAAGTGATGATAATAATATTAATAAAGATGGTATTAAATTGTTTTTATTGACCACTTATTTTATGTCTTTCTAAATGCTTTAAATTCATATCCTTTTTCAATTCTCACAACTCTATGTAGTAGCTCTTCTTATTATCTAATATTACAGATAAGGAACTGAAGTTACGAGAATCACACAGCTGATAAATAGATGTGAAATGTATCCTCAAAGTTCAGAGTCCTTACTCTTAATCAGTATGCAATTGTCTCTCTCAATAAATGTGTGTATGTACATTTTATTAGTTAATAGTCCTTTCTTGACTCTTAAGGATGTATCCATTAATCAGAAGACATTCAGCCAAACCAAATAAAGTTCCTCTCTCTTTCTCCTTCTTTCTGTATATATAAATCATATTATATAAATAAAAAATTTTATATGTATGAACACATATATAGAAATTATGTGTAACAAATCATGAAAACATTATGTTCTATTCCTTAGATTCTAAGTTGACTAGAGCCAGAAGAAACATTGTGTACAGCAAGGAATAAGTCCCAATTATTTGGTATTTCTATTTAATTTACTTTATAAAATTGTATGTAGACATCAGATACTAGATTTAAACATAATCTGAATTACAGTCCTGATGAAAATGTTCAGATGTTTGTAAATGTTTCTTCATTTTTAAACAAAGTATTGGGAATAATCCAATAGAACCAACCAGATATCAACCATATATAGATCATTGTTCTTTGTTGCAATGTCCTTTCTACTAATGAGTTTGAGCAGAATCTTAATTGTAACACACATAATTCACAAAAATTAACCCACAGAATTATGTCAGTCTTAAAGAGAAAACCCTTTGAGCTTAAACTCATTTATTCATAATCCCAATTTTCTTTCTTCCCTAAGTTTATATAATATAAATAGAAAAATAAATAAAATATACTTTGGCCCAAGAGAAACCAGGAAATTATCCTTGGCTGTCTGAATTCATTCATGAATAAAATCATGGTTATGTGTTTTTAAAATTTTTAGAAAAAGAACATTTAAGCCATTTGTCTTAAGAGAAATTTTAAAAATATATGACTATGACTTTTCTGCCTATCTTTTTATTACCAAGGGAAAATATTTTTGCTCAATTAGGTTTACACTTTGAAGTTTAAATAACTACAAAGAAGCTTTACCTAATAAGCAGCAGAAAAGGCATATGACTTGTGTTTATGTAGGCATGTTTATGTCACTAAAACAGTGCCCAATTGAAGCCAGAGTGAGTCTGCTGGAGGCTTCTAGGAAGAGGATTTCTCTCTAATAGAAAGAATGCACTCACATATATCAAAAATAAAATACTTTTCTTCATACGTGGGGGATGTAACATGGTTTGTATAAGTTGCCTTAAATAATTAAAATAATCTTGTGACCATGTACAGAGATGTTATAGACCAATTGAGTCCTGAATGATACCATTTTGGCACAAAATTATTCATTTTAGGATCCACTTATTTCAGGTTACATGATATAATCAGTCCCCTAGATTCAAAACAGTTTTCAATTGAATACTGTGTTACCAAAGGTCTAACACAGGAGTCAGCAAACTTTTTCTATTAAGGACCATATTGTAAGCACTTTAGGCTTTGTGGCCCGTACAGTCTCTGCTATACCTACTATACCCTGTTGTAGTGAAAAGGCAGCTTGTTGAACCCATGTTGAACATGCTAAATGTTACACAGTTTGAAAATATCTCCACATATCTGGAGATTTCCAAATAAGGAAGTTTATTTTAATCCTTATTTCCTAATAAGGAAGCTGAATTACAGTTTAAAAGGCTTTATCACAGATACAAGTGTATCTATAAATGGTGTAGAAGTTATCTCTTATATTGAAGTTAATCATTGTTACCTGGGCTTGCACATGATAAAGGATTATACCCCAATCCTTCGGAATGATGGAAAAGGCCTTGGGTTTTCTAACTAAATATAAACTTTTGTCATTCTCCTATTAAAATGATTGATGGATACACAAGATTATTAAGACTTGCATGTTTCTCTTTTCTGAAGATGATGAAAATATCTTCATTGTACTTAACAGGAAAAAAAGTATGAAAACATTAGGCATTCTTTGGTTACCAAAGGAGGACAATTTTCACCGATACCATCAACTTTGGTTCAAAAGAAGTCAGTATGTGGAGCTCTGAATTGCTGTTTTGCCACAAGCATTTTATTGCTCTTTCCCCCATTATAAAAGTGGCAAAGTGTTCTGAAAATGAAAATTTTTCCTCAGGGACAAATTCATAGAGATTTATTATCTTGCCTCAAAGGGATGGGATTGAGCCATTTTTACAGCCAAAAGTTACTTTTATTTTCGGCATTGGAAGTATATCTCTGCAGAATCTTACAATGTGCAAAAAGATCATTTTGCTAAGCACTTCTGCCACTGTTACAGCCACAAAGAAGCCATCAGTAATATTAGCCAACTGCTTCGATAGCATTCCAGTAACTCCCAACCAGAAATATGCATTTGAAATTTGCGTGAAACACTTAAAAAAAAAAAAACAGAGTCCTGGGCCTTACTCCAGTAATACTGAGCTGCACTTTCCAGTGATGATTTTTGGATAGCAGTATATTTTACACAATCTTAACCAACATTGAAAAACATAGCTAAAAGAGGAAAGAAAAAAAAAAGGCAATTTTCTTGATAACATGCAATTTTAAAAAGTCAGGGTCTAAAAAATGGTTATTTATCAGCTCACAAATAATGCTGTGTGTCTACAAAATATGCAAAAATACACACCTCTATAACATTTATCAGACTTTCAAAGGCAGCATCTGAAACTGATGGCATTGGTCCTGTCAGACCTCCAGTGAGATCTGCCCTTGAATCATTCCCTCAGACTATCTAACACAGTGCTGATTTCATCTTGTTCTGGGAAGGCTAGTGTCAGAAGAGTCTTCTGCTTTCCATGCAGGGTCCCTTAGGGCTATGTTTAGGAAGGGGAAATTTGAGCATTTCCAGAAAGTACCCATACCATACATGTACACAGTAGGCAACAATAAACAAAATGCTTTGCCAACTGCCTATCATGTCTACAGAATCATTAGAATATTTTTGAATGCTGATGAGAATTTGCTGATTAGAAAGCAAGAATGTCCATAATATAACTATTTTAAAGCCCAAGGGATCCCAGATAGAAGATGCCTAACTAGCTCTGGGGTGAGACTCACATGGAAGGATGCATTATAGATTTATCAGGCACATATAAAGTAATAGTTTATGTTTAACAGTATCATCTACCTTGCTTCACAAATATAAGGGGTACTGTGTGAACTGGTAGGCTTCGAGTGTTTAACTAGTTGCCTGTTGCCATGGCTATGACTGAGAACTGCTGGATGTTATTCTAACAAATTTAGATAAAGTAGCAATTGAAATTGAAGCTGAAAGTAATCATATTAGTCCCAGTAAAACTAAGTCATACATTTAGGAAATGAGGAGAGATTATCTTTGGAAGAAGTGAATAACCACATTACTAACTTCATTGGCTGTCGATCCATCCTTACATTATTTGCCCTTTCACTGAAAACTACATTATTGCAACATAACACTGTGCCTCTAGCTTTCCCCTACTGCGCATTTTCTTTCCTACCTCTTTTCACGTCTCAGTCTCCTTTAAAGGAAGCTCTCCACCAAGCAACACTTGCAGTTCCTCTGTGTACAAGGCATTTTTCTCCTCTCCCTATACACTTACTACGCAGAGAAACTCATCATTTTGTAGCAATTCAGTTTAGATCAATATACTAATGATCTCTAAGTCCATACAGAAATTACAGAAATTACACCTCTAGACCATTATAGGCAACTGCTTCCATTGTACCTTCATTTATTAATCTTTTAGACATCTCAAACACATATCACAAAGTGAACCTGCCATCTCTTTCCCAAAACTACTCTTCCTTCAGCATCTCTACACTGAACAGGTGCCACCATGGTCCACTTAAACATTCCAGTCAGAATACAATGAGTTCTCTCAATTGCTTCCTCTTTTCATCTTTAATAATCTATTCATATCTCATTTAACTTCCATTGCTTCCTTTAACATTGTATGATCATAGTTCAAACCACCATCTTTCCTTCTTGAACTACTGTAATAACCTTCTACAACCTTTCCATTCTTGTCCATTTCTAGTCTCTATTCAGCAACTGGGGTATAAATGAATCATGCTCATTAATGCTTAAAAGATTTCCTTTGACTCCCATTCTCAATATACTTACCATAGTTTAAAAGGAATGCCACTGCCTAGTTCCTGCTTTCCTCTAAAGCAGTATGGTTTGCCATTCTCTATCTGCCTAGGTTCCAGCTGGACTGTATTCTTTCTGTATCTCTTCCACTGACTGCACAAGCTGTTTTTTTCTGCCTATATCATTCTTCCCTCAATGTTTCTCTTTCAAAGCTCTTTTCTATTCTAAAGTTTTCAACTTCAATCCCGTATTCTTCAGGGAAGTGCTCCCTGCCTTTCCATAGAAACTTAGATCCTTCTGTTCTGCCTCCCAGAGCATCTTTTATTTCTCTTTAGTTATACTATATCTGTATTTACTGGTGAACATTCCAGTACATCAACAGGTATCAATGATACTCATTGGATGCATTTTTATTAAAGTAGTGGGCTCTGTGAGTGTAAGGAACACGTTTGGTATGTTTTCTGTATCATTTCTTAGGTCTACCATTATTAGCTCAAATTAATATTTTTTGACTGGATGAGTGAGTGAAAAATTGATGTTTCAATATTCACTGGTTCATGTTTATGGGACAAGTATTTATGCTTTTTGGTTCATTATTGTTAGGAAAAAATTTATGAGCATATTGACTCTTCTAGGACACCACTGTCAGTAAGCTCTCTAAATTAACAATTTATGAGAGATTATTTATTTGTTTGGAGAATATGATGAAGAAGGAAGACCTGAGAAATACTGAAAGGGGAGATGTGGAAGGATAATAGATGAATAGCCTGTTACATGATCATCAGTGAATGCCAGTTACTTTACTCTTCCCAATTCATGTCTCAGATTATACATACTCTGTGTGCATGTGTGTATGTGTGTGAAATCTGCATGAATAATAACACTATGGTCACTTCAGTTACATTCTTTCTAAACCTGTTTACTTTTCGATAAAATGGAGTGTAATAGTGCTACTTAATCCATAGGTTTGTTTGGTTAAGTGAAATAATTCATTAAGCACGTAACATGGAGCATTGCAAATTTTAAGTGTTAAATAGATATGGTGACAACAATTAGGATAATGTTAAAAATAAAAATGTAGACTCCAAATAATTCAATGGCTTTATTCAATGATGGCATATGTAATAATAAACCATTTCAGAAAGTATTTAGATAGAGCTCTCTTTATAGTGTCTCTAATAGATAATGTAACTGAGAGTCAGAATTTTCTACATAAACCAATGGATAGCGAACATTGTTTAGTCTACTATATTACTGTGGTCTCCCCCCATATTTATCAATGATACCCATTGAATTCATTCCCACTTCCTCTAGCTACTCCATAGAGAATGAATATAATGATATGTTTTTAATAAATATAGAACATAGTTCGACCAAAGAAAACTTTAAAAATAAGTTGATTGAAGACATATTAATTATGTGTTATGTGTTTATTAACAGAACTACCTAGGTATATACTCTGTAAATTCTCACCAACTTAATTTTAAATCTCTAGTTGTATCAAAGCGTACATGATTCAGTGGGTTAAAAACAAACCTCAAAGCAAAAATTGAAGTAGCTCACACACTGCCGTCTAGATCTAAAATAATAAATCTATGTGGAGCAGTATTTTTGTGAGAACTTATAAAGAAGAACTTTGTCCTTTTACTCACCCCTAAAACTTTGGGTAAAATGTTCATAGCTTTTTTAAACTGTTTTTGAAATGGATAGGTTTTAGATCTTTTTATTATCAAATTCATTTTTATTCAGAGGATTTTTAAATATGTCTGTTTATACTACAATTTTTGTCATCAAAGGACAAGGGCTGTCAACACTCTTTGACTATCAGAACCTTGCTGTGGAAGCCTTATGTGGTGCTTCTTCACTTGAGCTAAATAAAAAGATGGATTGGATGCTTTTTTGGGCACTGAGTGTTAATTGCATCCTAATAAAACCATCTAGTTAAACTGTCTGCTTTGTGGTACAGTGCCATAGAGAAGGATTTCTAAAGGAAGCCTACTAAGTTGATTGTGCTTCTAGATAATTAATTGAAATGAGGAAAGCTAGCAAAAAATGAGAATTTTATAATGTTGGTTTTCACCTCTTATCCATAACAAAGGTCTAATATTACTTGCAACAGACAGAATTCTTCAGCTGTGTGTGGGTCATTTTTTTCAACTTAACAGCCATTACCTTTGCATTTGACAAAGTTTAGGAGTGAGGAATGAGTTTAGAAGTTATTATAACACCTTGAAAAAATTACTAATTGACTTTTACTAATTGATAACATGTCTGTAAAAAACTATTATCAAGTTCAGATCGTCTGTGGTTTATTGTGTCTGTTTCTGTGATTGCTTTGTTTTATTTTAGTTGTTGGAGTTCCATTTGTATGCATCTTTCAGGGACAATTTAGCTTCATCTTTTTTTTTTTCTTTTGGAAACAGATGATCAATGTGGCTATTTTCTTAAATCAATGTTAATATGTCATCAGTGTTTTATGTCCTAAATTCCTAATATGCTGATATTGATTTCTTTTTTTTCTTTTGATCCTAGTTAAAAATTGAAATTACACTTTTCTGTTTCAAGATGTTTTAAATGATGTGCTCTGTCAGCAATGGATCACACTCAAGGATAAGTCTTTCTTCAGTATGCCTCTTATTTCTTTTTCTCTGATGTGCAGTAGTCTTTAAAATATTGAAGTCTTTACAAACCTTGCTCTGATATGGTGTCTTTAAGGCACACATTTTTGAAGTTGATAGCCTACTATTTAATAACAATTCACGACACTTATCTTACTCTGATTACACTCATCTGTATTCATACAGGTATCAATGTAAATTCAGACCATATACCTTTATATGCTTTTATTTTACAATCCTGTCCCAGGTAGATAAGTTCTATAGACTGAATTGTGTTCCTCCAAAATGTATTTGTTGAAGCACTAACCTCCAGTGCAATAGCATTTGGAGATGGTGCCTTTGAGAGATAATTAGGTTTAGATGAAGTCAGGATGATGGGCCATAATGATGGAATTGATACCTTATAAGAAGAAACACCAGAGTACACAAGAAGAAAGCGTACCTATATCATCCAGGAAGAGAGCTCTCACTAGAATACAAACATGCTAGCAAACTGATTTTGAACTTCTACTCTCCAAAACTGTGAAAAAATAATTTTCTGTCATTTAAGCCACTCAGTCTATGGTATTTTATTATGGCACCTGAGTTGATTAATATGAAATACATTACCTTCAATTGTATTGTTTAAACAATGAGAAAGAAAACCTACAAGGAAATGATATATGAATTCCCCTCATACTTTGCTTCTTACTTGTATCAACTGTCCCAATTAGGTAGATGAGAGACAAGCAGACAAACACATATATACATATAAGACAGATAAAAATGTGATCTAAATGCTTTCAGATCTAGATATGAATTTAACATATCCAGGCATAGAATGCCATTACTCTGGTTGGTCATCAGCCATTTTTTACAACAAATTTTGCTATTTACTTTTAATGAAATTTCCTTTATAATCGTGTACACAGTGCTATTTTAGTAAATTTTAGTATACTCTTCAGTTGTTAAAATTGTTATTACCTTAATCCACTTTAAGTAAGCTTTGTATTACACTGCTCAACAATGTCTCTCTAAAAGGTTTGTTGATATAAAACATTGCCCCAAAGCTTTTAGATTTATATAAAGTAACTTCCTTAGAAACCTAGACTGGATATCTAGATTAACAGATATCCAAGTGAGATGCTTGCTGGAGAAAGGAAACTTACCATTCAAAGTATGAACATTGGAAAAACATTTAATCTTTTTTAGACAGTTCCACAACTGCAAAAAGCACATGGGTATACTTTGTTCTTTACTCATCATCTTTGTGGAAGCTCCACATTTCATTCTACACAAAAATCAATCCTGAGAACTCATTTGTAACCCACTAAGCTATACTCCCATTGATGGAGAAGAGTAAATCTTGCTTTTTTTTTTTTTTTTTTTTTTGTATCCCCAGTCTGATCTATAACTGGTACTCAATTACTATGTTAGGAAATACAGTCAGTTCACAATTGTGATTTTGCTAAGTCAAAAAATTTGAAAACATAACAAACAATGAGATAATTATGAGATTGACAGCTATATAAGGAAAAGAGCAAACATCAAAACCAGCTGTTGACACATGACAATAAAATCCAACTTTTCCCTTTTCAGGATATGAAAGGAACTTTGGGAAACCAATTAGGGGTTGGTTAAATGTTAAAATTAAAAATTTAAAATTAAGGACAATGTTAAAATTAAGACAATTGTTAAAGAATTTAAGAATAAAGAATTTAATTTTAAGAATTTAAAATTAAAGACAATGTTAAAATTAAGACAATGTTAAAATTAAGAAATTCTTCATCCTCTTAGCATTGTCCTCCGTTGAATTTGGACCTTCTCCCCATTCTCCAATTTTTTTACCTTCTTAAAATCATAGTATGGATAGGGAAAGCCTAATCAAACTTAAAGTACCATATATAACTATTTCCTAGATTGATCATATAATTATATATATTTTATATATATATATATATATATATATACACATACATACACATAATTAGAAGAGATTGCTTTTAGTGTATCATGTAAACCTCACGCAGTTAGAGATGTACATTGACAACAGGGTACTCTGAAGCATGACTGAGTTTTAAAGTATCTATTAAAGTTCTTTTCAGTTTGAGGAGATTGGATTTTTGAAAGGCAAGCTGACACACTGCTGAAGCCAAGTTAGCTTCTGGAGGTAATGAATACTTAGTTGACTAGAGAACATTAAAGAGGTATTTCATTCAAACAACAGAAGCACTTACATTGAAAATTAATACTTCTACCACCTCATTGACATATTTCATACCCAATTATACATAGCACTTTTAAATTTCATTTGACAATGTCAAGTATATGAGAAATAGCTATTTCTTTTCAGTAATTCAGTTTAAGATGTCACTACTGAGTCTATAGCACTACAACTTTAGTCATTCTTGATTTTGATTGTTCTCTTTTCTTAGGTCATCCCAGAGGTTTAGAATCTTAAAAAATACCAAGGCAGAGGATAGACATGAACTAGGTGTCTGGGTGGGGCTCTCAAATGTTGACATTAACTAGCTGTTAACATGTATTACTACAAGACTTCCTCTGTCCCCACACCAGAAGTATTCAGGGCCTTAGTGCCTTTATAATCATGTGTGCAAAAAGCGTCTGAACCAGTTCCCTTAGAACAACGATTGTGTATCCATCCCTTTTTCCCTGTTCTTAGCGAACTGCACTAAAGCTATCTTAATTTGCCCCAGGAGTTCAAGATTTCTCTTTATTCTGCATAGCCATGATAAATCTCTTTTTTGACTTACAAAGAATCTTTCTCTCAGCATGATATTTTTCATGCTAAACTTCCTCCACACACTCTATTTCACTTCTATCTTCTCAACTAACTGAAGAAATTGTAAGAGCTCAGATTTGGGGGATGACATGTTCAGGTATTGGGAATTTCAGGTTTTGATCACTGTTATTGGCCTTGCTTCATATATTCTTGAGAACCTGCCATGCATCATTCCTGTGGAAGGAAAATGTCAAAATATAGAGAGAGTAAAAACATGCGAGTTCATATTTTAAAATATTTTGAACACTATCATCCACTTGTAGGCATTTACCAAATACAAGGTATTCATTTAGAATAAACTACAAAAATATAAAGAAATAAAAATATATTTAAAAATAAAATAAAATAAACTGTGCATAAAAGAAGTAAGTTAACACAAATATTTGTAAAGGTTTACTAAGTACACCAAATATTGGATATGCTCTACTACTAAACTATATTGCATATACAGTTAGATGCCTGAGGAAACTCAAACGGTGATATTAACAATCCCTTCTTGCTTTGGAGTACAACTAAATCAGCAGAGGCATCATTATCTTCTCTTGCTATGAGCTACTTCAGTGAATTTTCAAGCAGCCTTAGCTTTCTTTTTTTTCTCTCTCTCTCTTAGTCCTGCCTTTTTAAAATCATTCAATATTCAATGACCACTTTTTCCAAAACAAAGTCATGAAAAGAATTTTTTCAACTGTCCTGGTGAAATTACCTATAGCTTTTTTCCCACTCTACCATATACAACTTTATGATCCTTTTGGAATAAAACCTTAAGGTTTACAAACCTAGAGACTTGAAATGTTCATAATAGTGTAAAGTATAAAGATATAGCTGTTTGTGTTTATGAGAATTTCAGGATTATTCATTTAGTGAAATCACTTATGAACCAATGGTTATGATTTTGAAAAGCTTGGTGTTTAGGTATATATTTTCAAAACAACATGACTCCCAAGCCTCTGGAAAGAAAGTTGGGTACCATTAGATTATTATCAAAAAGTATCTAGTTTTAAATTTAGGTAGAACTTTCAAGACTTATAACTTTTGTAATAAGAATAACAGTCAATATACTGAAGAAAGTTATCTTAGATTGTTTCTAACTCAGGAAAAAGAGAGAGAGTCTCTTCACTCTAATATTTTCTTTCTTCTCATAAGAAAGCTATAGAATTTCAGAGGCAAATATTTCTTTGACAGCAGTCTTCAGGCTATTCTTTCCACATAAGAAATTATATGTATCAGAATAAAGGTGAAATTGTTTTGAAATATGAATTATAATTTGATTCATGGTTCAATACCATCAGGTTTTTTTCATTAATTAATAAAATAAATAATTTTTATTTCTAAGCCACTGAAATATCTGGGGACATTCCTTTCTCCCCTCTTGTGTTACTATGAAATAAAATCAGTTATCCTTTGAAGCTCTTCTCACAAAAGAGTAATGGCAACAACTGGGAAAAAAAAATGCAGCTCTTGACAGAGTGTTAGCTAGAGAGATGACAGAACATTGGGAAATGCCAGGACAAATATGGATGATCTCAAATAAATAAAAAATAGTGTAAACTAAGGGAAGAATTGATTGTTTGGTTCACTTACCAGAAAGCAAAAGAAATAGAAAAATCTCCTGAGGGGTAAAGACAGCATGTCTGCTTTAGAGAATATTAGATGAAGGATTGCAAGCTATAAGGGTTTGTCTGTGTCAGATCAAATAGTAAGTTTGACTTACAACAAGATAGCAAATGCTCTAGAAAAGAAAAAAATGCATATAATTTTGTAATTGAGAATTGTGTTAAACAATAGATATGTGAAGACCAGGTGAGAAGGAAATCATTGTAAGTCAATAACTGAACAGGGTAAATTTTTTTCTTACCAAATAAGGTGGTTTTTCTACCAAAATAAAGGAAATTTAGATAAAAATTCAGTGTAATTTAGCCTTCTAAATTTAATCATCTAGTTCCTTTATTTATTGGCTTTTGCCAATACCATCTGTTATAACTAAATGACCTAGAGTGCTTTATATGTTCATTACTATTTAGAATATTAAGTGGGAACATGCATCCGTTTCTAGATATATCATGTGTAGGAACTTTCTCCGCATGTTTTTAAATAGAAAAATAATAGCTAGGACAGAAAAAAACTGCAATTACCTCATTGTGCAATTAGCTTCTTAGCTCAATCAGTTCACACAATTGAAAGAGAAAATGAAGATAAGTCAACACAACTTTTAAGGAAGCAGATTAGATTTCACTTTCAGTTTAGGAGATAGAAAGTTGTGAAGAGTGTTATTCCCAGCCTTACAATGACGACCAGTCAGATAACCAGAAACTTATAATTTTGGTAAAATTCATCAGGGAACTAAGGAAAAAGAAACCTGAATGAACTAAAATGCAAAAAGTTATAATCCTCTATTAGGAGAAATAATCTTTTTTTTTTTTTTTAAAGATTTTATTTATTTATTTGACAGAGAGAAATTACAAGTACACTGAGAGGCAGGCAGAGAGAGAGAGAAGGAAGCAGGCTCCCTGCTGAGCAGAGAGCCCGATGCGGGACTCGATCCCAGGACCCTGAGATCATGACCTGAGCTGAAGGCAGCGGCTTAACCCACTGAGCCACCCAGGCGCCCCAGGAGAAATAATCTTAATAATAATCTTAATCTCCTTCATCTGTGGTGAAGCAGTGAGAGGAAGAAAAAATGTCATGGATGAGGAGAAGAAGAAATTAAACCTTTTAAAGGCCAAGCGTGATGTTTGAAAATTCCAAGAATTCTCATCAACAAAGAAAGTCTATATCCCCTCTCAACTCTTTCCCTATTACCAAGTATTAATGCGAAGCTTGAGAGCAGAATGAGAGCTGAAGGGATCACCCAGCTGAGGCACAGATGTGCAGGATGGCTATGGACTAAGGGCATGGCAAAAGAACCTAATTGAACTATTTGAAATCTCGGCTCTCGCTGAGAACTAGAAGAGATTGTTAGAGAAAGTCCTCTGAGGTAGAAGTGCACAGAGCTAGAAAGGATCTGTGTGCAGAGCAAGGGGTCTAAAATAAAAATCTTTCTGAGCCATTTAAGACCTATACTGACCACTCTGCTTCAGTTTCTGCCCACCCTGAGTCTGGGCAAGGAGTAGTAGAGGGGAGATCTTCTGAGGGGCAGACAGCCACAGTGGGTCCAGAGAGCAAGATAATTCCTCACAAGACCCAAAGACTGGCAACCTGACACAAAAGCAGAGTGGGGACTCCCACAGTCCTGAAAGCTTGTAGATAGATGGTCTATAAAGCATAAAAAGATCTTTGGAGTCTTCTCAGACTCAAATCTGAAGGGAGATCCCCATCCAGTGCTAAAATTACTTGTAAATGTAGTGGTAAATGGTTCTAGTCAAATTAATAACAAAGCCCAGATTCAGATAATTATAAATAGGACTCTGTTCCTCACACAAGAGGCCTGACAGAAAGGCATACCCTTTTCTAAGTGAAAATATAATTTACTATGATCCCTTTTTTTTTTCCTTTTACATCAATTATTCATAATACAAATATTACTGGACACTTAAAAAAAAATGTAACTCGAGAAAGAAAACTGTCAAAAGAACACTTGGAGATGGGCCATTTGTATCAATTGCCAAAAAAGGGACTTGGAAAATAACTATGATGCTATCCAGGGGAAAAAATGGACAATATCTTTGAGTAGCTGGGAATTTTCAGTAGCAAGAAGAAATCTTTTACAAAGACCTCCTTAAGGGGAGCCTAGGTGGCTTAGGTAATTTCCTCTCAGGTTGTGATCTCAGGGTTGTAATCTTAGAGTACCTAAGGAAGTTCCTTAGACTGAAGCAAAATGATCCCTGATAGATATGCAGGTCTGTATGAAAAGAAATGACAAGAACAGCAACAGTAGTTTGGTGAATATCAAAATTTTGACCAATTCACTATATATTTGTATATTAATTTTCTGTTGCTGCTGTAACAATTACCATAAAGTCAGTGTCTTAAAACAATATAAATTTATTGTGTCACAATTCTCTAGATTGTAAGGACAACATTGCTCCTATTGGGCTAAAACCAAGGTGTTGGCAGAGCTGTGGTCATTTCTGAAGGCTCCAGGGGAGAATCCATTTCTTTCCTTTCCAGCTTCCAAAGCCTGCCTACATTTTTTGTTTCATGGTCTTTTTCCCTCGCATCTTCAAAGCCAGCAACAGCAGGTGGTCTTCCTCATGTAATGTTGCTTACCTCCTCTTCTACCTCCCTCTTCCAATTTGTAGGACACTGTTGATTACATTGGGACCATTAAGATAATCCAAAAAAATCTCCCTACTTTAAAGTCAGATGTTGGGGGCGCCTGGGTGGCTCAGTCCTTAAGCATCTGCCTTTGGTTCGGGTCATAATCCCAGGGTTCTGGAACTGAGTCCTGTGTGGGGCTCCCTGCTCAGTGGGGAGCCTGTTTTTCCCTTGCACTTTCCCTCTCCCCCCACTTGTGCTCCCTCTCTCACTGTCTTTCTGTCAAATAAATCAATAAAAATCTTTAAAGAAATAAAATAAAATAAAGTCAGATGTTTACTACCTTAATTCCCCCTATGCAGGTAACCTAACATATTCCCATGCTCTGTGGATTAGTCCATGGCCTCTTTTGGGGCTATTATCCTGCTATCAGAAAATTCACATATTTTGTATGTATTTATAAGATGTTTATTAGATATTATTTTATTTGAACTCTTTTAAAGATTATTGACTGTTAAAAGTAATAAAAATAATAATATGTTATGGTTTTATTGAATACATAGAAACATAATATATGACAATTAGGGATAGTTTTTTTTATCATTCTATCATTTTTATAAGGTAGTTGACAATTTTTGAAGCTAGACTGTTCTAAGTTAAAATGTATTTTGTACTTTCTAGAAAAACCAACAGAAAGAGGCATACCTAAAAAAGTGATAAAATTGATAAAATAAATCCTTAGTTTTAATTTTTTTTAAAAGTGGGCAGAAAAAGACACAGGAATAAGTGATAGATAGGACAAATAGAAAACATCCCAGAAAACATTGTAACTATATCTATAGTTACATAAATGCAAAAGGTCTAAACCACTACTTAAAAGATAAACCAATGAAAAACAAAATTCAAATATATGCTAGTTTCAAGAACTATAAACATAAAGATAAACATAAAGATAGATAAAGATAAGTAATAAAAGAAAGCTAAAGATATTTTATAAAAACACTAAACTTAAAATACCTGTGTGGCTATTTTAATGAACAACAAAATAGATTCAGAGATTAAAAAACAAAAAGCAGCAGCACATTCAGTTATACGTTCTAAACTGCCCATAATTCATCTTCCAAATACTTAATTATTAACTTTAAGTTAATATATAAATAAATTTCCTTTTCCTACTTGGGAATTTTAAAATCCCAGACTTTGAGTAGATTGCAAAAACCTTTATTTCAAACCCCAAATCACCAGTTAACACTCAGTTAAAAGGTAAGAGTATATTATATAGGCCTTTGTACTATTCAGATAGAATAAATATTTTAGATATTGATTTTATTATATCCTATGATTCTTTTAAAGGGATCCCTTCATTTGTGTTGGTGTTATCTTCAGATTACCTTCTACTGTTCAACATGTAAAAAAAAGGATTCCTCTATCACCAATATTTTTGTCTCTAAGATTTATGAAAAATACAGTGAGCACTCAAAAATGAAATTTGAAACCAGTAATAATTTTTCCTTACAGTTCAAATCTATAAAAGAAACATATATAATAAGAATTCTATGTGGACTACCATTATCATATAAAATAAATATAGTTTTGGTAATTGCTAGTTATATGACCCATAGGGTACTTAAGAGTTTTTTTTTTTTTTTTTTTGTTTTTTTTTTTTTGGTGAGGATTCTTGGAATTTTGTGATGTGTGTATTGAGCAGTGAGGGTGTGAGTCTGTCTGGTGGTTGGGAATGTATAAATAGTTTCAGAAAGAGAGGGTTTCTAGAACTATATTGTTCTTCACCATGCACACTTCTGCTCCTATTATGGGATATCCTTCTGTAATATTAGCCACTCACATTTGTATAAGACATATATTTATATGTGGTTACAAAATATATTACATATAGACATATTATATTAGTAAACATTTAACAGTATGTTAGTAAGTACAAGTCACAGCAGGACACATTTAAAACAATTAGGGAAAACTTGTCACTTTTTCAAGTTTGTAATAATTTCCAATATTTCACAGATCTCAAACTTCCATTGTGATTTTGGAAAGAATCTAGTTATATATTTACTGACAAAGCAACACTTATATAAATTAGCAGATTTTTCCCTAGAGGCGAAGGCTTAATGAAGTCTGTCAGAATACTTGAGATATACCTCTTTTACAACAATCTTCTATAACTTCTAGCACAAGGGACTACTATTATAAACTAAAAGAAGACCCACTGTAACATCACACAATCTTTTCCATACCTATGGGCATATCCTCCTCAGGGCCAGTCACAAGTAATATCTTTTAAAGGAGCACATGTATGTAAATGCATAGGTAAAACTAAAGTATCTTTTCCCACATTATATGTATGTGAACTTGAGGTAATCTCAAAAAGTTTTGAAGGAACCATTTCTCTTCTAATGTCTCTTGTTTTAAAAAAGAATATTAAAATTATTTTTATTTGTAATTCTTCAATATAGCATTGATCTTTTTTTGATGAATGAATTACCTCTATTTATGCAATTATTGATTGGTAATATGATACTCCATCCCCATAACTGGCCCAATTAATTTTTAAATGGTATTTCTCATTGAACCACTAAATTTCAATAGTGATGCCCGTTAAAATTATTCTTTTTAATTTATATATTTTGATTGTGGTAAAAATTCTAGTGTCCCCACATGAATTCTGGTTCTCTTCTCCTCCTGGATACATGCTTTTTGTGTTTGCTTTGGAACTAATTTTGAGCAATGATACACGTAAGTCATATATGCTACTTTTAGGTGGAAGATTTGTGGAACCAGTATGCAATTCTCCATTTTTCTTCCAATTTACAGGGAATGGGATAGCAGGTTTATATGGAAATAAAATCTAAGCATCCTAGGATGCTAAAGCAATCACTTAGGATGAAGGACATCGGTGTGTGTGTTGGGGAAAGAAATATGTATGCACACATTCATGTGTTTTATTTATTCAATAAAGATTTATTGAGTCTCTACTGTGCACTATCACTTTAGGGATGATAGTGGATAAGCCTCTCCCCTGGATGAGTAGTCTTTTTAGGAGCAAGAAATAAACATTTTCTGTATTAAGCCACCAGTCTTTCAAGATTATTTGTTATATGTCATAAACTAAACTGAAATGACTAAACCATGCTAAAGTTTAACCAGTGACTTTTGAGATAAAGTGTTCCAATAGTGACTCTAGTTTTTCAGGTCTAGATAGACCAAATAGGTGACCAGTTTTAAAAACGTAATGTTATACTTTTAACAGAAAAAAAAAAAAAAGCAAGGACAGTATAGGGAAAAAAAGTAGAAATAAAGAGTAACACAAAGGAAAAAAAATCACCTATAATCTCACTATCAGAAGAAATAACCATTCAAATTGTTTGGTATATCATACACACACACACACACACACACACACACACCACACACACAATATATATAGAATATATATACTATAGGTAGATAAATATGTATAATATTAACTCTTCTAAAATCAAAATACAAAATTTGTAAGTTTATAAATAGTTTATCATGCAAGGTTATTTTGTAGTGATTATAAGGGGTGCCTGGGTGGTCAGTGGGTTGAGCATTTGCCTTAAGCTTGGGTTATGATCCCTGGAGTCTTGGGATGGAGCCCAGGGTCAGGCCCCCTGCTCAGCGGGGAGTCTGCTTCTCCCTCTCCATCTGCCACTCCCCCAGCTCATGCTCTCTCTCATTCTCTCTCTATCTCAAATAAATAAAATCCTTAATTAAAAAAAGAAATAATTTTAAGTTCCTTGAATTTCTCTTTCCGGCAAGACACTCCAAAAGTTGAACATTTGTAAAATTTACATTTAAAAAGTCTTTTATATCTGCCACTGTGTGGAGCATTCCTTTTCCAGAGTTTGACTTGAAGTATATCCTAGCTACCCAGGATAGTAATCCTACATGGATTTTGACATATGTTTTATTAAACTAATGTCCATTATTCTGTCTGGAAACATGTCTTTGTGAACTGAAACATACCACATTGTGACCAGTTTTAAAAACCTAATGTTATACTTTTAACAGAAAAAAAAAAAAAAAAAGCAAGGACAATATAGGGAAAAAAAGTAGAAATAAAGAGTAACACAAAGGAAAAAAAATCACCTATAATGTCTCCACAATGTCAATTCTTTTAGACTTTCTATTCACCCATTTATTTTGTCAACACTATAGTTCTCTTACTTTTTTTATTTAAAAAATTCATTTCTATTTTGTGTCTCTATAAAAACAGATAATCTTTGAATAATAATTTATGTTTAATTAAAATAATCAAAAGTAAGGAAAAAAGAAAAATGTTTCTCTCGGCCTAGCAGTCTAATTTACCATAAATTGAATTATGTCAAACAAACAAGAAAGTCTAATTGTTGGCCATATTTCTTTCTTCCTCTAAATATGTACAGCACTGCTCTTGCCAGCAAAAACTCAGTTTTAAAACCACTCTCTGTTTTAGAACTCTGCTCTCAAGTACTCCTAACTCTAAATTATCAGCAAATTTCTACAAATTTCCATACATGGCATTGAGCACTCTTTTGTTCTCCAATGAACAAATAATTTAAGGTCATTGTGACCTACATTGAAGATAAAGATTTTTCTCTTTTAAAAGAAAATACTTTGTTTTAAATGTTGAATAGAAAGATAGGTGAAAAAAATACCAGTTAGCTAAAATTAAGTTTCCACTTACAGGGATCATGCTGAATATGCTTTGTTTTTGTATCTTCACAATGTTAGATAATGAGAAAAAGATAATTTTTCATTCTCTTTGAGCTCTGGTTCAGCATTTTCTATTTCTGCAGTTGGCAAACAGCCATCTGTTGTTTTGTTTATAGTTGTTTAGAAATAGGGTTCTTTATATTAACCATAATTTTTAATAATATTATAGCTCATGAAACATATCTCAACATTCTCTGTTACACCTTCAAAAGAGAACTTTTTTCTCATAACTTCTCCACTTTAATTATTGGGCCTCCTTTTTCTGTCCTGTGCTCTTCAAATGTCCTTTTTAACTTGGACAGAGGTATCCTCCTTGTCCTGTCTAATGTGATGGGTTACTGCATAGAAACAAATTTTGTGATTCCACACTCAGACCCTCGATGCCTGAGGAACAGGCTATTAATTCCTCACATCTACTGAGTGTTCTGTATATATTTTCCTCTGGTAAAGCTGAGTAGTTTGGGGTTCTGTTTTTTTCTAGTGGACTCATTCTCTTGATGCTGACTTTGGTTCCCTGCTTTTCTCGGCATCTTTCCTGAGTCTTCTGTTCAGTTTGCACTTTTATTCTCTGCCTCTGGATTGGTTCTTCACATCCTGATTTCCCAACTTGTCTCTTCAATCATTTGTTAAACCAGACAGCACATAGTCTGTCTTGAAGTTCGAAAACAAACACTTTCCTACTTAGTAAGTTATTAATAGTTGCTAAAAATAAAAGGACATTATGAGTTATGGAATAATGTTTGCCACCTAATGTCCAAACATGAAAAATTCACTTTGGAAAGAATGATGTTTAGTGTAAACAAATAATTCAATTTACATACCTTACTATACACGTTAATATGCATCCTTCAGTCAGTTCTTGACTTTAGCTATTTTGCATCTGTAACCTCCTCTCTGGTCACCATGCCATCATAGCAGAATTTATTTGGGGATCCTGCTTATCAAACCAGGCTTTTCTTGATGCTTTTTCATATCATGTTTGCCCCCTCTCTTCTCATGTTTTCTATCATCTTTCTGCTTTAGTTCCTACTGTCCTGCTGAGTAATCAAACAAATCTCTAGACACTGTGGTCCTGCTGCTCATCTCAGTAAAGGAAAACAACAACAACAACAACAAAAATAAATAAAATAAAATAACAGCTGCTGAAATTGTGAACTTTCCTTTCTGGCTGTCAAATTTAGTGAAAACAGATGCTTCAAGGAGTTGTTTGTAATTCAAGTAGGCACAGAAGAGAAAAAGAAACCTTTTATTTGCTGAAACTAAAGAAGTATTGCTAGGTCAACTTAGTTTCTAGCTTACATTCTGGAAGAAGCAGCACACTGTTAGTTAATGGCTTGCAAGTGCCCAGCACTATTTTCTAAAATAACTCATGACTTCCACTGACAAATATAAAAAGATGCTCATGAATTGTATATGTCCTGGAAGAAAAATGATTAAAACCAATTGTAATGAAATGAATTAAATGTTTCAGAATGTTAAACCTTCCTCTGATGAGGTAAACTACTTTGATTTCTACCTGTCTGGGCAAGAGCTAGGCCACTGGAAAGAAGACAGGGCCGGCCACTGGAGAATGTCAGATCTGGTTAAGTAAACTTCGACAGTCATTTTCAACTTTGACTCATTTCTTCTCAGTGGTGAAATGAGGAGCATTGAATTTAATGACGTAAAATTCCTTATATCACCAAGATTCCATGATTCAGTCAATTCAATGTTACTGCTAATATCTCACTAGCAAATTATTGTCAAAATAAGAGTCATTCTAATCAGGCCAAAAGCTTCACAATAAGTATTAATAGAAAATGTTATTCAATTTACTAAATTGTTGCCTGTTCACACTTTTTTAGTAATGGATCTTCAGCATAAAGCCTATTATATTTGTAGTTATTCTTGTGGCTAACTCAGTCTGCCAACCTAATAGGAAAGGTAAAAAATAGCCAAAATCAAAACCCCGAAACTAAAGACATATACTACCTGATTGGTCTTTTAAAGATAGGAACAGATATCATGAGCTTATTTGTGCCTATTATACCAGTAAGGACCTTAAGGAACCTATATGAGATCTTAGCATTTGGGGAATTGGGGGAACAGAGGGAGAGGGGCTGGCTATGATTTCATTGGGATTTCAGGAGGAAGAAGAGTGCTGAGAAATGAAGCAATCTGAAACTGGTTGGACCTGGGAGAAAATCAGATTGGAGATTGATGAGGGAAGAACTAGAATGATGGAAAGAGAAAGAAGAATAAATGAGAAAAGACGGAGGTTACACCTGAATTATAGGTAAAAACTATCAGTAAGATTTTTTTAATTCATACACATTTGTTGAACACTGGAGAAAGTCACCTCTAGACTCCCTGTCATCCTCAACCCCCATTCCAGGTACTAAGAAGTAGTATGATTGAAATGCATAGTCATAACCAAGGACATTTACTGAATTATATTGCTAGATATTGAAGCTTAAGTGTCATTTTAAAACCTCATACTTCCATAGAGATGTGCTTGTGATGTTTTTTCATGGGATCCAGCCTCTTTGAAATTCTGGACATTGGGGCTTATATCTTAGGAGTTCTAGCTCCTTAGTGGTTTGATGCAATTAGATAAAGTTTTAAATCTCCTTTTTTCTAGAGGAAGCATTCTTCTCCAACCCTCTTCCCATAAAAAGAACTAATAAAACTTGATAGGAATCGGGATGGGCAACAGGATAAATAAACTTCCATAGCCTTCTATGCCTTAGGGAGAAACTCAATTTTCCACCAATTTTCCTGTCTGTGCTTTTCTTAGTATTACATACTGTCACTATTCATATTAAGCCAACTACAAAATAGGAAAAGAGGCTGGTTTTCTTACATTTGTAAAGGATTTGATTTAGCAAAGGGAAGTATTTTGCTTATATTTCAAAGATCCTCCCTAGATCACCAATAGATTCCTTTAGAGATAGAACCAACAAACAGAAAAACAAAAATAAAATACAACACTTATGGTTTTATTTTTCCTCAAGTATCACATTTGCATATTCTCTTCAAAAACTTGCAATCCTAATAGGTAGCTATTTGAAAACTACATTCAAAGATCTTAAATGACAGCCAAATGCCATCCTTTTATTAGTAAGGGCTTTCAAAGGAAATAAATAAACATCTCTCACTGTAGTGTTTCCCTTGACTTAGATTTGATCCAACTCCCTGAAGACAAAAAAGCAGATGCAACTTCAAAAAGTGCAACCTTACTACAGTCAGACTTTTGCCTACAAAGCTTAAGTCAATTATCATATGGTTTCACTTACTTGTGGAACATAAGGAATAACATGGAGGACATTAGAAGAAGGAAAGGAAAAATGAATTGGGAGAAATCACAGGGGGAGACAAACCATGAGAGACTGTGGTCTCTGAGAAACTAACTGAGGTTTTTAGAGGGGAGGGGGTAGGAGGATGGGTGAGCCTGGTTGTGGACATGAATTGCATGGAGCACCGTGTGTTGTATGTAAACAATGAATCTTGGAATACTGCATCAAAAACTAATGATGTATTTTATGGTGACTAACATAACACAATAAAAACAAAACAGAGCAAAAAAAGCTTAGTTGAAACTACCACTCCAGAGATTACCTATGGCCACCAATTTACTAAATCTAATGGCAAATTCTCACTTCTCATATCATCTACCCCATCTGCAATATTTGGCACAATTAATTACTCTCTACTTCTGGCAACTCATTTTTCACTTCGATTCCAGGACACGACAATTTTTGAATTTTCCTCTTACCTAATCTTACTAGTAACATTTCCTGCCTTGTTGCCCGGTTCTAACTTTCCTCTCAACCTCTTAACAGAGAAGTTCCTCCATTGCTCAGTGCTAGGATCTCTTCAGTAATTATACTCACTCCTTTGTTGATAGTATTTAAGGCACTATAGTGCCCAAATTTGATTCTATCCCAGACCATTCTGAACTCCAGACTTATATACTCAACCGCCAACTCAGTATCACTACTGGGTGTTTAATGTGTCTCAATTTGAATCTCAGATTTAATATCTGCAAACCTGAACTCCAGATCTTAATTCCCAAACCTGTTCTACCTATAGACTTTCACGTCTCACTTAAAATCAATTCCATCCGTCCTAGCTGCTTAGCCCAGAAAACCTAGGAATCATCATTGTTTCCCGTTATTCTCTCACATACCACATCCAATCTCTCAAGAATTCCTATGGGTTTCACACGCAGAATACATTTACATTCCGATCCTTTGTCAGCACCTCACTGCTATCATTTTGGACCAAACCTCATTCTCTCTTCCCTGGATTATTGCAGTAGTATCTTAAGTGGCCTCTGTTTCTATCCTTTCTCCCATCTGGAATCTATTCTCAATGTAACAGTCAAAGTAATCTTTTTAAGACATATATCATATTATGCTCTCCTCTGGTCAGAATCCTTCAGGGCTTTCTTCTCTCGCTCAAAATGAATGGTCAAGTCATTACGATGGCATGTAAGGTGCAACACCCTTTACTCAGCTAGCATTTCTCTGACCTTATCTCTTCTACCTATTCTCTTCATTCCTCTGTGTGAACTCATCCTCCATGTGTCTGCATGACTAACTCTGTCTACTTTAAAATTTTGCCTACCGTCTTGCGAGGACAACCTTGACCAACTTATTTACAGTTGCAGTCCTTTTGATGCGCCTTTGGTTTATTCTTCTCCAAAGACCAAATCAAATCATCTTCTAAGTTACATAAATGATTTATATATTGATTAGCTTATCATCTGACACCCACTATGAGGGCAGAGATTATTATCTGTCTTATTTAAGACTGCAATGACAAGCACAAAGTAGGTACTCAAAAACATTTAGGGATAAATGAATAAAGAAATGAAACCATTCTACAGGGGAATTAATCAAATACCTGGTACAGCAGCACTGACCTAAGGAGCAACTCCAGTAGGAGTGGCCCATTAAAATCCCAATTTGTCCCATCAAATTCAACAAGTGGTAGCATTAGAAGAATGCTTCTTTTTTTTTTTTTTTAATGATTTTATTTATTTGACAGAGAGACAGTGAGAGAGCACAAGCAGAGAGAATGAGAGAGGGAGAAGCAGGCTTCCTGCTGAACAGGGAGCCTGATGCAGGACTCAATGCAGGGCTCCATACCAGGACTCTGGGATCATGACCTGAACTAAAGGCAGTCACTTAATGACTGAGCCAGTCAGGTGCCCTTAGCAGAATTATTCTTGGCTAGCTAGTTACCCTCTTTTCTTGAATGTGGTCTGCTTTTCATCATTCACACATTCATTTCACCATTCATTTTCTTCCTTAGTATAAATTTTACCTCACATTAATTTCCCCTGCATCCCTGTCTATCTTGGACTTGTACTTTGCTATTTTCCTTAGTTCATTTCCCTAACTTAAATTTACTATGTCTGGCCTGTATCAGTCTCTGCCTAGGACTTCATCCCTTACTTTTTATTATTTATGATCACTTCCAGCTGAAAAAGCCCTTCCTTAGCTTTCTATGGTTCTATTTAGAATAACTAGACTTTAAAACCTCTATAATCTACTGAGGAAGTTGTGAAACTGGAAAAAAAAAAGTAATAAAATAATCATTGATTTTTAAAGTGACATCCGCGGGTGCCTTAGTGGCTCAGTGGGTTAAAGTCTCTGCCTTCAGCTCAGATCATGATCCCAGGGTCCTGGGATTGAGTCCTACATTGGGCTCCCCACTCAGTGGGGCGCCTGCTATCCCCCGCCCATCTCTCTGCCTGCCTCTCTGTGTACTTATGATCTCTGTCTGTCAAAAAAATAAAAAAATTCCTAAAAAAAAAAAAAAAAATATATATATATATATATATATATATATATATATAGTGACATCTGCACTATGGGCTGGATAATATTATCACCATTTTCCAGATTTCCAGATGAAGAAACTGAGATCTAGTTTTTAATTGACTTTCCTAATCTCAATTAACTTGTATACAGTGTAGCTAGTCTTTAAATCCAGGTGTGTGTGCCTTCAAGATCACTGCTCATTGTAAGAGTTACATTGCCTCTTTAATCCAGATATCCCAACTCACAGTCCAGTGCTTTTCTGCTACATATGCAGCCTTCCTTCATGTTTTAGAAATATACTGTTTGTTGCCTCTTCACCATTAGGCATTTAATAATCATTTATTCCTCACACTTCACTTCAAAACTCTATTTTATATACAATGCATTCGTTATACATACTGAAATCACACCCAAAGTGGGAAAACATTCAAATACCTGCCAATAAAATTATGTGAATATTTTCTAATATTAAAAACAGTCACTCTTCCTTGGACAATTTTTTTAATTAAGTTTACTGACCAACCCAAACATTATTTCACTAATAGTTTTAGACTCTTTTATAAATCTATTTTTTTATAATCTTCTTTTCCTAAGTTGAAGAAATAGTCCAGTTATCGGTAAATATAACACAGATGCTCATATCAAGATAATATTGGAGCTCTCTAAATTTACATTATTCCCAAATCGGGAGACATGTATCTTCTTCCTTTGACCTCAAAAGAAAAGAAAGCAAGCCTCAAAGTTGAGGATATTCATACTGTTCTTACAGAAAGTGGGGAATCTCTGAATGGGGACCAAAGCCATATTTTCCCTTTCATCTAAAGTAACGGAAAGAGGCTCTTTGGATACCTTTTAATCTTGTGTCTGAAAAAAAGTGTAGTCGATTGTCACTTTGAATTTTTGCAATGACTAATTGCTCACTCCTTAGAGCTTCTGATTCTTAAGAAAGTGAAATAGCGAAGGACTGAAAATCTAACCTTTTATTCATTTACCCCACTCCACCACCATATGATGAATCCAAACTTAAATGACTTGTTTATAGTAAATCTAATTAAATCTAGAACTTTCTGAAATTTTGAAAATTTTACAGTTCCTCTAAATTTTTCATTTTAAAGCCAAGCCTCATCTGCAACTTTTGATTTTTAAATTAGAAATTCTATTATCCTGATTAATCACATGACAGCTTAACAAATATAACTAATATGCTAATTTTTAAAAGTAATCAATAAATACATTTTGTTGTCTATATGTTTACTTTTTACTTGACTCTAAAGGGAAATTAAATAAAATACAAAGAAAAGCACAAAGAAAAGCAATCAACATGGATCACTAGGGTGGAGTAGTTAGAAATCATTCTATTAAAGATACAGATCTCATTAGAGAAATGAGGAAAATTTATATTAGGAATGAGAAAAGCAAAAACCACTGAAAACAAGAATGAGCATAGATTAATTTCATTGTTCTAATCAAATATATAAGATAAAAGTGATTGTTGAGGCAGGTGAATAAATAATATGATCTAGAGAAAGAATGCAATTTGCTGAATCAGAAGAAATTATTGTAGAATGGGAAATTCAAGATTGGAGTTATGGTAATGGCAACAAGATTTAATTTGAAAGGGGAACATCTATAAAACTTGATGAGAAATATAAAGAGCAAATATGAGTCAGAGAATCTGAAATAGACTCTTACTGAAGATAGACTAGATCCAGACCCAGGCAAATAGTCCTGAGTTTGGGTTAAGCACAAGAATGGAATAAAATTTATAGTCAGGGTGGATAAAAGGAAGATCTGAAAGGTGATACTGAAGGATGAAGCCAGAGCACAGAGTGGGACACAGAGTAAAACGAGCAGCTATCAAAAGGAATTCAGGCTTTAGATTTACACCACTTTTCTGAACTTGATAATGATTGTGATCCTTTTAACTTTATTTTATCATTTTATTTTAATTTTTTAAAATATTTTACTTATTTATTTGAAAGAGAGCATAAGCGAGAAAGCACCATCAGGGTGAGTGGCAAAGGAAGAGGGAGAAGCATACTCCTCACTGAGCAGGGAGCCTGACCCTGGGCTCCGTTCCATCCTTGTACCCTGAGATCATGACTGGAGCTGAAGGCAGACGTTCAACCAACTGAGCTACCCAGGTGCCCTGTGTTTCTTATTTTAAAACACTCTGTGTGTGCCTTGTACGGACCTATTTTATATTTTTATATTTTAGCCAGAGGCTTCCATTATAATAACATTATAAACAATAATGTTATTGTTTAACCTCAATGGAAGCTCCCTGCTCCCCTTCCCCCAGGAGATTTACTTAAAAACAAGTCCCGGAAACCAGCTCCAGGTAACAAAGCCCAGATACAAGGGTGGGTCAGGCCAGGTGTAGACAAATCAGAGGGGGGTTGTATACTGTTTCCCTAGCTACCAAGGAGTATGGGCCCCACCCTTTGGGTACCTTCCCGGCAGGAATTCTGACCAAGGTGTGATAGGCTGGTACAAATGTCCACTAGGGTAAATTGTAATTCAATTGGTCACCTAGTATCACTGTGGAGTTTCCTGTGTGTGTTACAATCTCATTGGCCACCTGTGTGTGGCCAGGCCCAACCGCATGGCCTTTGCCCTTAATAGCTAGTCTGTGGGGACACCTGGGTGGCTCAGTTGGTTAAGCAGCTGCCTTTGGCTCAGGTCATGATCCCAGCATCCTGGAATCGAGTTCCACATCGGGCTCCTTGCTTGGCAGGGAGCCTGCTTCTCCCTCTGCCTC